>NW_025973749.1:0-8883 GCF_021869965.1 Rhincodon typus
ACGTCAGCTTTCCTGCTCCTCTGATGCTCCTTGGCCTGCTGTGTTCAGCCAGCTCTGCACCTTGTTATCTTAAAATCATGAGCTTGTTTTATGTGGACAGGCCATAAATAAAATACAATCAGAAATGAGTACCTCCCAAATCTACAATGTTTTAGTCATTGACTTCACACCTCCTCTCACCAGGTCTTTGGGCCTAGCTCACTGCTGTGGATCTTTAGCAAGTATACTTATGTCTGTAATAGTGTCAGCCCAATATGATAATACTGGGCCATGGCCAGAATTCCTCCAATAATGGAAGTATTACTTTGAGGATCTGCTTTAATGCAATTTTGCCTCAAAAATATCCTGCTGGGTACTGAGTTCCAGATAGGTATCATCTGTCACATTTCAGGCACAAAGTCTAAAAATCAATTATGCAATCTATTTTCTCCCTCAGATTATTGATGAAATTCTTATCATGCATGAAAAATTTACATTTACTTAAATCAATTTTTGTCAGTAAATGAAATGATCTGCATTGTAAGGGAATACTAATCCTTATTATTAAGAAAATGGACAGCACTGCCCACATGTGCATGAATGATGGTGAATACAATCAATGGTATCTTGTATTCTAGGAATGTCACAATGAAACAATTGGGAATGTTCTCTAGTTAGAACTCCTGTTGCACTTGATACATGCAGATGTATAGTAAGAGACAGCTTCAGCGAATTCCAATTTGAATTCCTGATGAGCTGATATACGTGGCAGGATCCAGTGGCATCAGAATTCTGGAATTTTGATGAAAATGCCATTCAAAATTGCTTTTCTGAGGCTGAATCTCTGTTGAGTTGCAGCTTCTTTATGTACTGTTGCTTGATCAAATAAGGTTAAACAAAAAGCTGTTAGTACCAACATTTCATTGGATAGTTGAGAGTCCTGAGGCCAGGGTTTCTAGGTTTTCTTGCACCTACTCAGAAACATGGAGCAAATAGCAATTTTCTCAAATATTTTGATGCCAACTTTAAATGGGAGAAATTTATGTGAAGCTGGGAAAGAGACTTTTGCTAAGGTTTAATTTTCCCTAGAACCGCTGTGCACCAAGTGCCTAATAGATAAAATCGCATTTATAATGTGCGTATCTTACAAAAATTTAAGAGAAAATTCAAAAGTGACCGTTCTGTTTAATACAAAATACACTGAGCATTAGATACAATACACAATAAATTAAACATAATTTTCCAGTAAACATTTTTGCTGTACTTTTTTGTTTGATGAAGTATTATAAATAGTGTGCACTAAGATTTATACATCAGTAAAAATGGTTTCCCTAACATTGCTCTGCCTTCTCTACATCCTGACATAACTCATTTCTGAACACTTGCACTGGTAAATTAAATAAATAAGATTTGGAAGCATAATAGAGTATGAAATAAGGTGCCATGATTACTAATTTAGATTCTGCATTACTATATATGCTAGGTTGTAATTAATTGGCAACATATCTGAATCATAATGCTACATCATTCCGCTGGTGTTACTTTTCAGCAGGAAATAACATTAAACAACTAAATCAGATAAAAAAAAGTGACTGTAAAAGTAATAACTGCAAAAAAATTCAAACTGCACGTGAAGACAAAACATATAGGTGGATTGGACTTGCCCAATTTGTATCTGTAGTAATCGTAAGGTTGTTAGTTCAAGATGTCTTCCAGAATTTAAGACAGTGATAGATAGGTTCTTGATTAGTAAGTGGAACAAGGGTTACAGAGAGAAGGCAGGAAAATGGGGTTGAGAAACATATCAGCCATTATTGAATGGCACACCAGATTTGGTAGGCCAAATGGCCAGATTCCGATCTTATATCTTCTGGTCCTAATTTCAATTTATACTGAACCTTCAGCACAGTTCTGAAAGAAAATAATATTATTGGAAATGCCATTCTTAAACCAACAGCTCATCTGATTTTTCTGATGGTTTAAGTAGATGGGCCATTATTCTAAGAAGAAAAGCAAGTTCATCCAACAACTTGGGTCTACTGTATCCGCTGCTCCCGACATGGCCTCCTCTATATCGGTGAGACCAAGTGTAGACTTGGACACTGTTTTGTAGAGCATCTGCGTTCTGTACGTGACAAACGACAGCACCTTCCAGTCACCAACCATTTTAACTCCCTCTCCCACTCCCTGGGTGACATATCCATCCTGGGCCTCGTCCAGTGTCACAATAACACCACCTGCAAACTGGAGAAGCAGCACCTCATATTCCACCTCGGGACCTTACAGCCCGATGGCCTAAACATGGAATTCACCAGTTTTAAAATCTCCCCCCCTCCCTGGCCTCATTATATGTTCAACCCTCCCTCTCATCCCCGCCTCCTTGATCTGACACAACCTGTGCATCTTCTCTCCCACCTAACTGCCCCTCCCATCACACTTGACCAATCCCCACCTGCCTACCTGCACTCACCTATCACCATCCTACCTACCTTCCCCAGCCCCACCCCTCCTCTCTCTATTTATTTCTGAGCTCCCTTCTCCCTCCCCATTTCTGAAGAAGGGTCCTGACCCTGAAACATCAACTTTCCTGCTCCTCTGATGCTGCCTGGCCTGCCGTATTCTTCCATGCATACTGTGTTGTCTCCGACTCCAGCATCTGCAGTTCTTGCTATCTTTCACTGGATGCTATTGATTCTTTGATCAATGGTACTAAAAAAAAACTAAAAACTAAAAAAAAAGCTGTCATAGAATCATAGAATAGCACAGCACAGAACAAAGTCATTTGGACCAGGAAGCTGTCCCATCCTTTCAAGAAGCAATCTAGTCAGTTTCGTGCTTTTACTCCTTTCCCATATCCTTTCAATTTTTTTCCTCCTGTATGCATTCATTCAATTCCCTTTTGAAACCTATTACTGACCTGTTTTCAAAACTCTTTCAGGCAGTGCATTCCAAAAGCTAGCTATCTGTGGCACTTCTTTTTTTCTCTGACTTTGCCCCTATTCTTTTGCATGTTCAAGTGAAAGACTAACACAGCAACTTGTATAACACCTGCAATCTAGTAAAACTTCCCTAGGTTCTTCAATGAGTGCTACCAATCAGAAATCAAAACTGTACCATACAAGGAGATGCCAAAAAACCTTATCTAAGATACAGTCCTCAAGGAATCTCTGTTGAAACATGCAGAGAGAGTGGTTTAGGGTATAAACCTCCTACTACAATTACTTACCATATAGAAACAGAAAAAGCAATGTAAAATAATTAGTTGCAGCTGAAGCATAAGACACAAAAATATAATTTAATCTCAGTGGTCAGATGACAAACAGTTAGATATTACAATACAAGGCTTGGGTAGTAATGCAATCAAATTATGCACCACATGAATGAACTTAACCTTCATTTTATCATTTAATATTGATACCAAAATTTTACTTTTCCTCTCGTCTTCTCCAAAGCTTCACTGTAAATATATTCTGACTCACTGAAACCTACATTACCTGAATTCTATTGTGTGCAAAGTTCCATTTTCAATCCTTACAACTTCACCAACGTCGATGACTCTTATCCACTAAAACATTGTTTAAATACTTGTTCTTGTAAACAAAATATGCTGTGCCCTTGCTTTACCATTTCTTTAATGTTCTTCTCTGTCAACCTAACTCACATTCCATTGTTTTCTAATATTGATCTATTAATAGTTCACTCTCTGGTCACCAATGCTGGTTGAATGCATTTGTGCAGGCTTCATCACATTGCCCATTACCTCCAACTATTCTGCCCTGCAGGTCTTTACTTGTTTATTTTCAATATGCTTATAACTATTAAACAAAAGTGTTCAAAGAAATTTTATGAGGAGTTTACAGAGGACTGACAAGAAAACACAGGCTCTCTGGCTCCCTTCTGTGTTGTAACCATTCTTTGGTCCCTAGTCATTTTGAGAATAGCAACTGTTAACTTTAAGCCAACACCCTCAAGAAAAAAGGAGAAGTAGCTTGTTTTGTTATCATATCTACTGCAAGATTACCGAATGGGGAAAACCGTCACAGGGACTTCCCACCAACTGGTTAGGATCACAGAGAAACAAATAACAAGGATCAGAAGGCTTGCTCAGAGAAGCAGCTTGGTCCTTTAGGGGGAATCCTGTCAATTGTTGGCTCACAGTTGGTTGGGACCAGAGGGCTGAGCAGATATATTTTCTTGCTGTCCGGGAGGCTCCTCTAGTTAACTGATTCAGGGTGAAATTTGCTTACATTGCTTAACATGTACATTCAACTGTCCATAAAATAAAGCAGTTTACAATTCATATTTAGAGATAGTAGGAACTGCAGATGCTGGAGAATCCGAGACAACAAGGTGCAGAGCTGGATGAACACAGCAGGCATTTCTGATGAAGGGTCTAGGCCCGAAACGCCAGCCTTTCTGCTCCTATGATGCTGCTTGGCCTGCTGTTTTCATCCTGCTCTGCACCTTGTTGTCTACAATTCATATTTGCCTTGTTCTACAGACTATTTCCATTCAACTTTGAAATCCACCTCACTGCCTGCCTCACCAATGGCATGAGTCAAATGGTGGAATGTTGTTGTATTTGCAGAGGTACAAAATAGTCACTTAGAAACTTACTTCAAATTTAAGCACTCTTTAAAAAAAATAGAAAAACTTATAATTGCTGCCTATGCCTCAATTACAACTGTGGAGTCTCATTCCTTCAAGTATTAATCATTGGTGAAGATTTTAAAAAATAATTTTAATAACTATTCTTTTGTATTTCCTCCCTCACTTAAAATCAATCCGTTCTTTCTCTTTACTTCCCTTACTGTACCTGATTTGAAATTGAGTTCACCCACTCTAATTTACACTTCTTACTCAGACCCTGCTGATTTTCAATCCTTTAATTTGTAAGCCTGCTTGGCGTCTAAATTATCTATTAGAAACTGCTAGAAAAATAATTATTTTTTAAAAACCATACCAGTCCAAAATTGAAAACATGGACAGCTCACCCCATCTTCCCCTTCACTGCCATAGATTTTTTTGAAAGATCGCGCAGTTTTGTTACAAGGCAATGCCTTGTAATAAACAGAACAAAAACAACTGCAGAATTTGGAAAGCAACAGCTGTAACACTGATAGATATGTATCTGCATGTTATGTTCTTATGAGCAGCAATTAGGTAACTCCTTCCTCAAAGTAAATCTGAATGAATAAATTTAATTTGCATCTCAGCTGCACTATTTTCAGACACTACTCTGCACTTCAAAGTCAATGTTGTTTTAAAAACGTAAGTATTTTCGGTTTTTGAATTCGTCACACACTATAGTTACAAATTAAAAGTTGGGGAGGGGGAAAAGAACGGGTATCCACGCTAACTCACATCCACCATGTTTCCCAAAACCTATTACCCCGTCTGCTTAGGAAACTTCAGTATAATTGTTCGATTCAAATTAATTTTTCTTTCCATTTCGCAAGCCTGCGGTTTCGGGGGCGACTTGTATAACGCCGCAAAAAAGTAAATAAACTAACGATACTGTAACTAAATAACTAACCGCCCGCCCCAGGCTTCAACACTCTTCCGCGTCACGACGGCTAAAAGGCGGTGTGCGTTATCTGTGTTGTCCAATCCACATCGAGGTGGTGGGCGGGCCCAGAACGGCCGGACCAATGGTTGCGTTGGGTGGGCGGTCGGTCTGTCGGTTGGGTTGACTGTGGGGTCAGAGTATGCTGGGTAAATAGAACAACACAGGTTTTGGGGGGGGGGTGAAGCCTGGCAGTACCCGATCTGAGCTGCGTGAGCAGTGGAATCTGGAAGCCGAATTTCGAATCGTTTGAAGTGGCCGGTGGAATGAGATGCCGTTAGGTTGCTAGTGCCCATCAGGGAGGGCACTCGACTCGTTCCTTCCCTCGCGCGATAGCGTTTCCTGCGCTCGTGCGCAGCCTCCCCTTCCCGGGCGGGTGGCGTCGCGGCTACACTCGCTCGGTGCCCACCTCCCTCACGACTTTTGTAAGGAAGGCAGCGCCTACGGTTGGTGGGGGAGGTGGTGGCAAACTTGGTTTCTTGTTGCGCTCCGCTACACTTTAAGAAGTTGCCTCTCCGCTCTGTGAGCCATGAAGAAATTCTCTCGCATCTCGAAGCCTGAGGGAGCGGGTTATGTCGGAGCTGGAGGAGGTGGCGGCGGCTCCTCGACGGGAAGTGCCACCAACTACCTGGGCAGAGTGTTCAGCGTGGGCCGTTACCAGGTGACAGTGGAGGAGCTGATCGCCGAAGGTGTGTGTGTTTGTGTATGGGACTGGGGAGAGAGTGAGGAGGTTGGAGCTTGGGATGTGCGGTTAGATTCAGGGGATGGGATGGGACGGGACGGGACGGGAAAGAAGGGGTCTCTGAAGCTCGGTGCGGCTGATGGAGCGCAATGTATCTCCGGCCAGACCCGATCCGAACTGTCCACCGTCTGTCGCTTCTCAACGCTGACCGGACATCATCTCTTCTCCTCCACCACCACTCCCCCTACACCCCACCCCCATCTTCTACCCACCCAGCCTTTACTCCTATCGGTTTTTATTTTCAACGTTTATTCATTGACAAGTTCTTTTTAAAAAGGCAAGACAGAATTTTCTTTTTAAAAGATGTTGGGGTTGGGTGGTGCCGAAATGTATGTACTGTAGAGATGTCTTGACAATCGGCACTTCACCTACCTTTTTAAAAATACCTGTTTGCCCCGTGCTCCGTGTCGGATTTTATTTTAATGTTGTCTTCTTTTGATTCCTTAGCCTGCGGTGTGTTTTAATGTAAGTGTGACAACTGTCAGTTTTTTTTTCTGCTCTCTGTAATCCTGCTTGTGCAAATCATACTTACCAAGTACACCTGAAAAATATGTTTCTGTGTGCACCATGTCAGTGTACTTTTTACTGTCCGATAATATAAGGTCAGTGTTGCTGTAAAATACATGTAAGAACTTCGACGATACGTCCGCTCTTGTATATTGAGTTTGAAGCATGTCAATTTGCATTATGGGATTGTTTTCCATCTCTTAGTGATGAAGTACCTTTAAATTCTGACAAGTAGAAGTTGACAGTTTTTGCTATGATTTTGGCAAAGGATGTATACATGCAAGACATATCATTGCAAAACTAATTTGTTACAGTAGTTTAGAACTCACTGCACAGAACATGCAGTAACTACTGAAATATGACATGTAACGTAACATTGTATCTCAGTCAAAACTAAGTACAATGGCTACTTATTTGATCATGAATAGCACAATACCTACTTTTCATGAACAGTATTAAGTAGGATATGCATTTATTTTGCAAAAATACTGATATCATGTACACAAGCTTGTTATTGATTTCTGAGCATTGGGCAGTGTCATAGGAACATATGAAATGGAAGCATTTGACCCCTTGAGCCTGCCCTGCCATTGAATAAGAACATGGCTGATACTGTTTGAGTTTTGAATTCCACATTTCCATCTACCCTGATTTACCTGCTACAATAAAGGGCAAGTAGTGAAAATGCTGGAGATCTGAAATAAAAAGTGGTGAAAAATCTCACCAGGTCTAGAGAAGTCATTATTGGACTTAATGTTAACTCTCTTTCTCTCCCCCACATTCTGTTAGACCTGATGAATTTCTCAAGAACTGAGATTCATAACTTAAAGCAATCTACCTTTGTCTTAAATGTATTCAATGACTATGCTATAACATATACAACAGTTAATAATCAAGTTATCATGCAACTTTGCTAGATACTTTCATCCAGAGAATCCAAACTCATTCTCTCCAGCACAAAGATTGCCTAATTCAGTATTGGTAATATTGTTCACTTTTGCCTTTAAATGATGCTGAAAGCCTTAGTTGTGCTATTGTTATCCTTGCTTGATTATCGAAAGAACTGCCAAACTAGGTTTCCATTGTCTACTTTCCAAAATCTGCAGATCATCATAAAAATCTGCAACATATCCAAAACCCTGTTGCCTGGATATTACCCAAGATAAAGTAAAGCTCCACAATCACACCTTTTCTAGCTAATGTATATTTTCTCCATTTCACTTAATATATCAAATTAAATTCAGTCATGTTTTTAATTCTCTCCTCGTCTTTTGAAAGCTCATCTTTTTGGTCAAGAATTTTATTACCCGATTAGTCTTTCCTTTATGAGTTTAATGTGTTTCCTTTGCCTGAAAGGTACCTTGGGATGGTTTTCAGTGTTCACGATGCTATTGTTGTACCAAGATATTGAATGATATCATAATTTAGTGAATTGATCTATGCACATCGATAAGTTTTATTTTTAATTTGAAACTCACTTTTTAATAACACAATCCTCTTAAATATTTATAAAAACTTTGTACTCCCTTTTGTTGTGTAGTATAAAAGTGTTTTGGCATTTTTTTGTTAAACTGGAAGGGGCAAAAAAACTGTCCCTTTTTAACTTTGCTTCGTAAACCTCTAAAGTAGGCTGCAAACATTGCCCTTTTTTTGGCTGATTTGTCAGCTTTACAAAGCTTTTTTAATTCTTTTTTTTTTCACATTGTGCTACTACTTAGGTTTTGTCTTCATTCGACTTGGCGTCTTTTTATTTGTTTGACTATTTGCTTTTCGTAACTTGGAGTCACTTTTTCAGTTTTCTTTCTTTCTCCCTCCTGCCACCTCACCTCCCCCCACCCATTACATCCCACTAAAATATTAATACAATCAAATCTAGATCTGACTAAGAGGTATGATTTGCATATTTTGTTGAAAATGTTTTGAAAATTGAGTTGAATGTATTATCAATCAAATGGCCGTAGAACAAAAGGGCAGAGAGAACTTGGTTAAACCTGTTACTTATTTCTGGGATAGTAAGAACTGCAGATGCTGGAGAATCCGAAACAACAAGGTGCAGGGCTGGATGAACACAGCAGGCCAAGCAGCATCA
>NW_025973750.1:0-8882 GCF_021869965.1 Rhincodon typus
AGACATGATATGGAGCTTGTTTACAAAATTGAGTCAAACATTCAGTTTATGGTGACCCATTGGCAAGTGAACAATAATCAGTTCTACCAAATATGACAGTAAACAAAACGGGGTAGGAATGTCTCGCCATCTGGTGACATGTTGTCAAAGCTTGACCCGGACTAAAGGCCTTGTGCAAAACTGAAAGAACTGCGGATGATGGAAGTCAGCAAAGAAAACAGAAATTGCTGGGAAACTCAGCAGGTCTGGCAGCATTTGTGGAGAGAGAGCAGAGTTAATGTTTCGAGTCCAGCGCCTCTTCTTCAGAACTGATATGAAATCATGAGGAGCATGGATACAGTGAATAGGCAAGGTCTTTTTTCCAGTCAGTCCAAAACTAGAAGGGTGTAGTTTTAAGGTGAGAGGGGAAAGGTTTAAAAAAAGACCTGAGGGGCAACATTTTCATGCAGAGGGTTGTGCATGTATCGAACAAGCTATCAGAGGAGGTGGTGGAGATGGATACAATTACAACCTGTAAAAGGTATCTGGATAGGTACCTCAATAGGAAGGGTTTAAAGGGATATGGGCCAAACGCTGGCAAATGGGACTAGATCAGTTTTGGATATCTGGTTAGAGTGGGCGAGTTGGACCAAAGAGTTTGTTTCCAATCTGTACAACTCTATGATTCTATGATAACTTCAGAGATATTAACTCTGCTTTCTCTCTACAGATGCTGCCAGACTTGCTGAGTTTTTCCAACAATTTCTGTTTTTGTTAAAGGCCTGGTGGGTTGGCTGCAAAAACGTACTTTGAGTATGTTCGGTATTTTAAATGCGCACGATGAACAAGTGGTTTTTCCAGCTTTTAATAAAAAATAGCCTGGAGAAGTTACACCAGGGGATCGCCAAGTTCAGAACCAAAGCTCTACCAAAGGGCCTTTGGCCTGACGTCTCTAAGGATATTGAAGATCTTATAACAAACTGTAAAACTTGCGCTATTCACACACCAGAGCAGTAAGAGTTGCTGAAATCCATCATTTGCCCCTCAAGGCCGTGGGAATATTTGGAGACAGTCCTGTTAGATCTTGAGGGGCAGTCTTACTTTACCTATGTCGATTATTTCTCACAATGTACAGTAGCTAAGAAGCTGCATACCATGATTACAAAAGCACTTATCATAGCCTTGCATGAGATAGTTAGAACAATGGTATTCCTGAGGTGTTTGTTTGAAACAGCAGACTGCAGCTTGTCAGAGAATTCTTTGGAAAATTTGAAAATACCTGAAGCTCACCAAGATATCAGCAATTGAATGAGAAGCTCAGTGTGGTGTTAAGACAGTCAAATTTCTTTTAAAAAGAAAAAAACGCTGATTTCCAGATGGCATTGCTAAATTAGAAATCCACCCAATCCAATGTGATCTCACACCATCAGCGTCACTGAAGTCTTAGCTTCCTTTCCTACCAAAGACGTTCATCCTATATTGACACCCATGGGACCATCGACACCCATGGGGCCATCGAGATGTATATAAGATGGAGCAATTCCAACCTGTTCAGCAGGCCATACACTGCAATATGAGCTATTTGATATATTTGGACCAAGAGCAACAGGTATGGATAAGTGATTTTAGTAATAAAAGTACAGTAATTCAAGGACGAAATTAGGAATTGCTGGAAAAATTCAGTGGATCTGGCAGCATTTGTGGAGAGAAAGCAGAGTTAACATTTTGGATCCAGTGAATGGTTCTGAAGAAGGTTCACTGGACCTGAAACATTAACTCTGATTTCTCTCCACAGATACTGCCAGACCTGCTGAGTTTTTCCAGCAATTTCTGATTTTGTTTCTGATTTCCAGCATCTGCATTTCTCTTTTTTTGTTTAGTGTACAGTAATCCAAGGAGCTGGAGACCTGCAGAGTTTATGTGTATAGTCAAAGAAGTGCTTGAAAGGAACAATAGGAACCTCACCCCACTGCAGAACAGTTCAATATAACGTATATTCTCATTGGAAAATTAAGTGGTTTTCCTTTTGCACAGCAGGTGAAACAGCCTCTGTAGCTCCCTACACTTAAAGATGTTGGAGGCTGCAAACCTGCCAAATGGTAAGGTGCAGACTTAACTTATCTACACAACAAGGATCACATGGAAAGGCAATTTTTCTCTTTGCACTTCACATTTCACAGCCCAAGGCACCTAGGTATAAAAAGAGGAAAGGCTGATTCAATCTATTTTTGAGAGATAAATATTATTTATGAAATCACTTTTCTTTCGATTTCTGAAGAAGGATCACCGGATTCAAAATGTTAACTCTGTTTGCTCCTTCACAGATGCTGCCAGACCTGCTGAGCTTCTCCAACAACTTTCTTTTTGTTGCTGCCAGACCTGTTGAGTTTTTCCAGCAATTTATGATTTTGTTTCTGAGTTCCAGTATCCACAGTTCTTTTTCTTCTTCTTTTGGGTGCTCCATGGGATGCTATATGTATACTTAAACACAACAAGCAATGTGGCCTCTGGTTCAGTGTTTCTTCTATTGCATTTCCAGCAGTGCAACTTATAAATGTCAAACCAGAGTATGTGTCAAATCATGACAGACAGATTGAAGATATAATTCCTATGTAGATTCTTAGAGTGTGACTAACTGAGTGCAACATATATCACAACATTTTCACTCAAAGTAATGGCTTTCACATATTAAAGCTATCCCAAGACACTTCTGAATCAATTTTAACCACACCCCAAATGACAGGGTTGAGAACAGGAGGGAAACAATTAAAATAGCTGGTGTTAATTTACCTCACAATTTTACCACCAGTTTCCCAGGTTTCATCAGGTCCAATTGGTAACTTTAAGCTGAGGTCTGGGGAAGCAGTGTCAATTTCCCGTGTCAGTCAAACCCAGCTTGAGGACCAGATCCTGAATCAGATGCTACACTTCTTTTTCAGGTTACTTTATAAGCCTCTGAGTTGCACAGTTCAATGATGTGCAGGTTAAGTGGATTGGCCATGTTAAATTGCCCATAGTGCTCAGGGATGTGTAGATTAGGTGGGTTATAGGGGGATGGGTCTGGGTGGGATGCTCCGAGGATCGGTGTGGGTTTGTTGGGCCAAAGGGTCTGTTTCCACACTGTAGGAATTCTATGATGATGATTTATTTACATCACATTCCACCTGTATAGAGACCAGGCTATTTAACAGTCATCAGAAGCATGATTGCTAAAAATATTTAAAGACTGATTATAATCATTGCCGTATCTTAAAACAAGCTTACAATTTAATGTCATGCCGGTGTGATGACAGTGATGTAACTGCAGGGGAGGTGATAGCCTATTGGTATTATCACTAGACAATTAATTCACAGATGCAGGTCATGTTCTGAAGAGTGTGGGCTCAGCAGCGTCAGTAAAGTGGGCCAAGCAATGAAGAGATGGTGCCTAAAGTGGGGCGACTCCTATGTTGGTGGGTGTGGTGTAGGTGGTGGCGAGGTGGTAGAGGTCTCCATTGAGGCTAGGTGTCAGCATGGACTTGGTCAGAAAGATTGAACATTTTACTTCTTTATTTTTCTAATTTGTTCCTATGACCTATAACACTGGCCTAGTTATTTCTTTCCTTTTCTTTGCTTTTTGTTTCCTAAGATTTTGATCTTAAGTATCTGTACCTAGGTAGATGGTAGATTTTGATTTCAACAAAGATCTGGAATTAAGAGTCTAATGATAAGTGTGAAATTGTTGGGGAAAAATCCATCCGGTTCACTACTATCCTTCAGAGAAGGAAATTGCTGCCCTACCTAGTCTGGCCTACATGGGACCCCAGATCCACAACAATATGATTGACTTGTCACTGCCCTTTAGAGCATTTAGGGATGGGTAATAATTGATGACCTAGCCATTGACATCCACAATCCCATGAATGGATTTTAAAAAGGTCTCTAAGCATTATACGCATTCTGCTCCTTTTGTGGACAGGAAAGTTGTTGATAGTTGGGTAACTATTTCAAACTGTGTATGCAATTGGAGTGATCCCATACTGATGACTGTCATTAATTCTTGGGAACCACATAGCAGGAGTCAATTCCAGCAAGGAACCATTCTTCGACTATGAGCCACAGGTACTACATTGGATAGGTACAGGAGGCATGAACCAAAGGATATTTTGACAGTGAGTACCCATGATCAGAGAAAGAATGCAGCAATTACATATTGATGTTTCTACTTACCTGGCAAGAGTAGCGCAACCCCAACCACCTTCTTGAGCCACATATAAAAGGCTAGAAATTCTCAGCATCTGTAGAAATACAAGCAGAGGGCTGTATTTTCTTTAAAATTGTCTAAATATCAATTTCATCATGTTTCATAATGCTGCTCATTCCATCAGCTGTGCACCACACACTGTGGCGCTGCTCTCATGCAATCTTTCAGTTACCACCAGCGGAAGTGCCCCATGCTGCCAGGACCTTCCAGGTTACATGCCACCTGCACCATTACTGTGCACCAACTCCAATGCTGTCAGTCAGGGATAGCCCTTTCATTTTTCAGCGTGTGAAAACTGAGCTGGGGATGGCTGACACAGACAGGTTGAGATTCAAATTTGCTGCCAGGATGTCGTGGAAATCCTGGAGGATAGGGTGATGAAGAGGAGGACTGTCCTCTTTCCTCTGTACCACCACTGTGACTACAGAATCACACCTTGCCAGCCCCATCCAAAGTTGACACCTGGATCAACACGGTGTCCCTCCCTAAGAGCATTGTGGGTCCAACTACAGCACATGGACCTGCAGGAGTTCAAGAAGGCAGCCCAGCACCATGTTCTCAATGCCACCGAAAGATCGGCAAAAAATGCTGAACCAATCAGTGACAGTCACATCCTGCGAATGAAAAAAACAAAAAAAAATTCTGTTTGGATGCTTCATTCTGTCCTTGTTTCTTTTTTACGAATAATCTCTTTTTGCCAAAGTGTATGATTCCTCTCTTTCCTGAGTGACCTATCACAGAGAGTGGACACCCTGTTTCCAGATATTGGGCCATCATAGACCATAATTCCTCTTTTCAAGATGGCGGCAGAGTAGCAGTGCTGCATTTGGGCTCCTGGCCCAGGGCTCATCCACTTCCATGCGCTTTCTTTGTTTCTTTCTGCTTTCTTTTGACTTTTGCTCTTTCTCTTTTGTTCTTTGGCCTTTCTTTTCTTTTTAAAATTCTTTATCGGCATCTTTGGCAGGCTGAGAGTGGCCGCAGCGGCTCATCCCGGCAACTGGTGGGGGCAGCGGAGGCAGCAAAGGCAATCAATGGAGTATGACCTGGCAGGAGGCTGACCAAATCTCCAGGCCAGGTCTAGACCCAGGAAGATAAGACTTTAAAAGCTGGATGGCTTCCTCTACTTTTGGACAAGACTTTGATATCTGGACGTTTGTCTTTTTCTTTTGGCTCTGTTTCCTTTATTTCTTCTCTTGTGTTTTTTTTAAAATTCTGGTTTTGTATTCTGTATTTTAAGATGGTGCCAGAGAATGGCAACTTTGTACACTTTTCACTGCACCCCTGCGTTCCTGTACTTGTGTACACGTGTCAATTAAATCTAATTCCTATGCCATACTAAAACGTTCCTTAGGAAGCACAACATAGCAGTAACGATTTAATTTTCTCTTCACCTTTGCCCTAGTCTTGTTCAGCTCCAATAAATCATGTAACGGTCATAATTTCCCATTTGCAAAGCTGTAGTGATTTGCTAAAATAAGAAATATGAACACCAAGTCCAATTTAACAGGATGGAATATTACTTACGATCATTTCCAGACGTCATAATTTTAGATAATGACAGACAATAAGACCAGGAGAAAGAATTACTGACAGTCAGATGTTATCTTGCATCAACGAGATGCATCATCCACTGCTGGAATGCACCACAAGTGCACTTGATTCAGTATTCTAGAATGTTTACACCATGAGAAAAAGTGACTTGGTTCAGCAAGTTTACACCAATGATTTTCTCTTTGAACCACATATTCCACTCACTCACCATATGCTTTGATGTTTCTATTTTTCAAGGGATCCTGTTTAAACATATAGCCTCTAATTGACATCAATCCAAATCATTTTTATCAGCATAAAACCTTAATCATCTTGAGGAACTTTATTAAGTTACTCTTTTCATCCTCATGACTGAAGAAAAGAAATTTTAACTTCAACAATCTTCTTTAAAGCTGCAATCTTTTTTTCGCTATTTGCGATCTAATATGTGAGTATAAGTTGTATCTCTTCCATGGTTAAAAATCTTCCATGTGTTCTGGACCAGATCAAGCCCCGTTAAAATATATTCAGAAGATAGTCTAGATCCCATCTTTTTCTTATTTTAAAGGTAAGTATAAGAGATTGCATTCCAGTTGCAATTCGATTAGTCAAACCACCAGATTTGAAGCAAAACACACTTCTTTGATACACTGTAGTTAAAATTCAACAAAAGAAAGAAGAAATTGGAATAACTGGGGTGATACATAAATGGAATGAGCTACCAGAGGAAGGTGGAGGCTGGTACGATTACAACATTTAAAAGGCATTTAGATGGGTATAAGAATAGGAAGGGTTTAGAGGAATATAGGTCAAATGTTGGCAAATGAGACTAGATTTATATAGGATATCTGGTCAGCATAGATGAATTGGACCAAAGGTATACCTCTATGACTGTATAACTTAGCTCTATTGGAAAACTTAACAGGATAACAGATTATTGACTAAACAGTAACTGTTCCAATACAGTAACATCCATAAGCATACCCTTGACAAAGTCAAGTAAAATAGGTTGTATCACATGCAACTCTAGCAGCAGGAAGAGAACCCCCAGCTTTTAGCTGTAACTGAGATAGGAAAAAGACATCTTCTTCTTGTTCTTCTTCTTCAAGACCCCAGCAGCAACTGCTACTGAAAAACTAAAAAATTAAAAATCCTACTTCAGTAGGAGTTTGCCCTACTTATTCAGGCTGCTTCTATTGCTCCTACTTTAAAAAAAACACCTCACAAACTGATTACTTTAAGGTTTTCAATAGACAGCTTGCCACATCTGCCTTAAAACCTCTCTTGAAAAAAAGGACAAAGTACACCTCTTAAAGCCATGGTATCGTCACAAATGCAACAGAAGACTTAAAACTACTGAATATTCCAATTTATGGTAACTACGACTCAGTCAAAATATTTCTTTTGTTGTGGAAATGGTTTGTTGCTGGTTGGCGAACATTTATTCCCCATCCCTAGTTGTCCTTGAGAATGTGGGCAGCACAGTGGCTCAGTGGTTAGCAATGCTACCTCACAGAGCCAGGGACCTGGGTTTGATTCCACCTTCAGGTGACTGTCTGTGTGAAGCTAACACTGAGCCACCATCCCACTCCATCTCGCATAGAGTCATTCACCTCTTAACTCCCTACTGCTCCACCATCTACAAGTCTGAGTGTGACAGAATATCTACCACTTTCCTTAATGAGTTCATCCCAGTAACACTCACAACGCTTGACACCATCCAGAACAAAGCAGCCCATTTGTTTGGCACTGTATCCACTCCCTCCATCCCCAAGACTCAGTGGAATTAGTGTATACTATCTGCACCGCAGAAATCATCCAAGGCTCCTTAGGCAGCATTTTCCAAACCAAAAACCACCACCACTTAGAAGGACAAGGGTTACATATATGTGGAAACACCACCACCTGCAAGTTTCCTTCTGAGTCACTCATCATCCTGATTTGGAAATATACCGTCGTTCCTTCACTGTCACAGTCAAAATGCTGAACTGCAGTGGTTCAAGAAGGCAGCTCATCACCACATTCTCAAGGGCAACTAATGTTGGGCAATAAATGCTGATCCGTACTCACATCCTGTGAAAAAATTAGTCACTTGTGGTGCAGTAGTCCTATCTTGATGGCAGGTCCGACATATGAGGAGAGATTGACTAGGTTGGGAGTGTTTCCGCTGGAGTGCAGAGGAATGAGGAGGGGATCTCATAGAGACTTATAAAATTCTAACAGGACTGGGCAGGGTAGATGCAGGGAGGATGTTCCTGATGGTGGGTGTGTCCAGAACCAATGGTCCTAGCACGGGGATTCGGGCTAGATGATTTAGAATAGAGGTGAGGAGACATTTCTTCTCCCAAAGAGTGGTGAATCTGTGGAATTCATTACCTCAGGAAGTAGTTGATGCCAAAACAATGAATGTGTTCAAGAGGCAACTAGATATAGCACTTGGGGTGAATGGGATCAAAGGTTATGGGGAGAAAGCAGGAATAGGCTATTGAGTTGGACGATCAGCCATGATTGTTAAGAATGGCAGAGCAGGCTCGAAGGGCCGAATGGCCTCCACCAGCTCCTATCTTCTATGTTTCTATGTTTAGATTAGGTAAGCCTGGGTTCAAGGTCTACCTACGCCAGAGAAGTGTGTCATAACAGGTTGACAAAAATATTTACTTTTTAAATGAAAGACTCCTTCAAATATGCACCAAGAGAGTCGTTGAGTGTGACAGTCAACCTGAAAATATTGTGCACCTGAGTATTCTTTAATTTTTCCTTTTACAGTAATATATGGATAAGCTTCGTAACTTTGGAGTGCACTTGTCTGGGTTGGGGGATATGTTTTGCTCTGGTGTGAACCCTCACACAGTTATGGGGTCAACTGATTGAATTCAGTTGTGTTGTCAACTGTGGCTCAGTAGGTTCAACTGAGCTGTGTTACAACGTCCTGTGTTCAAGTTCCACTCCAGGGCTTGAGCATAAAATTCAAGGCTGCTACTCCACCACAGTATGTAGTGAATGTTGGAGCTGCAGTCTTTCAGATGTGACATTAAAGCAAGGATCACCTGCCTAAGATTTGGTCTAAAATGTTCAATGGCATACTTTTGAGTAACAATAGGGGATTTGTTCCCTGTGTTCAATATATATC
>NW_025973751.1:0-4117 GCF_021869965.1 Rhincodon typus
TGACTAACCTGCTTATTTCAGCGAGTTAAGCATTTCAGAAGATCAAAATCTCAACTTCACCAAATGACTCAACTTCTGATGTCAGTTTGACTAACATGCTTATTTCAGCGAGATAAGCATATCAGAAGACTAAAATCTCAACTTCACCAAAGGACCTAACTTTTGATGCTGATTGGACTAAAATGCTTATTTCTGTGAGATAAGCACTTCAGAAGTCAAAAATCTCAACTTCACAAAATAGAACATACAACATAGAACATTACAGCACAGTGCAGGCCCTTTGCCCCTCGATGTTGCGCCTTCCTGTGAAAACAATCTGAAGCCCATCTAACCTCAACTATTCCATTATCATCCATATGTTCATCCAACGACCATGTAAATGCCCTTAAAGTTGGCGAGCCTACTACTTTTGCAGGCAGGGCATTCCACGCCCTTACTACTCTCTAATTAACGAACATACCTCTGACATCTGTCCTATATCTATCAACCCTCAAATTAAAGCTATGTCCCCTCCTGCTAGCCATCACCATCTCAGGAAAAAGACTGCCACTGTCAACCTATCTAATCCTCTGATCATCTTGTATGTCTCTATTAAGTCACCTCTTAACCTTCTTCTCTCGAACGCAAACAGCCTCAAGTCCCTCAGACTTTCCTCATAAGACCTTCCCTCCATACCAGGCAACATCCTGGTAAATCTCCTCTGCACCCTTTCCAATGCTTCCACATCCTTCCTATAAAGTGGTGACCAGAACTGTACACAATACTCCAAGTGCGGCCGCACCAGAGTTTTGTACAGCTGCAACATGACCTCTTGGCTTTGAAACTCAATCCCTCTACCAATAAAACCTAACACACCGTACGCCTTCTTAACAACGCTATGACTTCAATGTTGATGCTGTTTTGACTAACATGCTTATTTCACTCCGATAAGCACTTCAGAAGAACAAAATCTGAACTTCACCACAAGACTCAAGTTTTGATGTTGGTTTGACTGAAATGCTTATTTGAGTGAGATAAGCACTTCAGAAAACCAAAATCGGAACTACACCAAATGACTCAAATTTTGATGTCGGTTTGATTAACATGATTATTGGAGTGAGATAAACACTTCAGAAGTCAAAAATCTCAACTTCACGAAAGGACCTAACTTTGGACGCTGGTTGGACTCAAATGCTTATTTCAGTGAGATAAGCACTTTAGAAATCAAAAATCTCAATTTCACCATCTGACTTAATTTTTGATGCAGTTTTGACTAACATGCTTATTTAACTCAGATAAGCACTTCAGAAGACCAAAATCTCACTTCACCAAAAATGTTAGTTTTTGAAGTTGCTTTGATTGACATGCGTATTTCATGAGGGATGCACGTCAGAAGAACAAAATCTCAACTTCACCAAATGACTCAAATGTTGATGTTGGGTTGAATAGCATGCTTATTTCAGCGATTTAAGCACTTCAGGAGTCAAAAATCTCAACGTCAACAAACGACTTAATTTTTGATGCTGTTTTGACTAACATGCTTATCTCACTCAGATAAGCACATCCCAAGAACAATATCTGAACTTCACCAAAAGAGTTAGTTTTTGATGTTGATTTAGCTAACATGCTTATTTCATTGAGATAAGCCCTTCAGAAGTCCAAAATCTCAACTTCACCAAATGACACAACTTTTGATGTTGTTTTGACTAACGTGCTTATTTCAGCGAGATAAGCACTTCAGAAGACAAAAATCTGCACTTCACCAAATGACTCAATTTTTGCTGTTAGTTTGACTAACATGCTCATTTCAGCGAGTTAAGCACTTGAGATTATCAAAATCTCAAATTTTCCAAATGACACAAGTTTTGATGTTGTTTTGACTGTCGTGCTTATTTCAGCGAGATAAGCACAGCAGAAGACTAAAATGTCAACTTCAACAAGACACTCAACATTTTATGCTGTTTTGATAACATGCTTGTATCAGTGAGATAAGAACTTCAGAAGACCAAAATTTCAACTTCACTAAATGACTCAAATTTTGATGTTGGATTGACTAACAGGCTTCCTACAGAGAAATAAACACTTCAGAAGTGAAGAATCTCGACTTCACCAAATGACTCAACTTTTGATGTTGTTTTCAGTAACATGCATATTTGAGTGAGATAAGCACTTCAGAAGGCCAAAATAAGAATTTCACCAAATGACTCAAGTTTTGATTTTGGTTCGACTAACATGTTTCCTTGAATGAGATAAGCACTTCAGAAATCAAAAATCTCAACTTCAACAAATGACTTAATTTTTAATGCTGTTTTGACTAACATCCTTAATTCAGTGAGCTAAGCACTTTAGAAAACCAAATTCTGAACTTCTCCAAATGACTCAAGATTTGATGTTGGGTGGACGAACATGCTTATTTCAGCGATTTAAGCACTTCAGAAGTCAAAAATGTCAACGTCTACAAATGACTTAATTTTTGATGCTGTTTTGACGAAAATGCTTATTTCACTCAGATAAGCACATCAGAAATCCAATATCTGAACTTCACCAAATGAGTTACTTTTTGATGTTGGTTTGAATGACATGCTTATTTCAGTGACATAAGCACTTCAAAAATTAAAAACCTCAACTTCACCAAATGACTCAACTTTCGATGTTATTTTGACTAATGTACTTATTTCAGCGAGATAAGCATATCAAAGACTGAAATCTCAACTTCACCAGATGACCTAACTTTTGATGCTGATTAAATTAAAATGGTTATTTCAGCGAGTTAAGCACTTCAGAAGATCTAAATCTCAACTTCCCCAAATGACTCAACTTTTGATGTTGTTTTGACTAACGTGCTTATTTCAGCGAGATCAGCATAGCAGAAGACAAAAATCTCAACTGCAACAAAGCACTCAACTTTTTATTGAATCAGAGATAGTAGGAACTGCAGATGCTGGAGAATCCGAGACAACAAGGTGCAGGGCTGGATGAACACAGCAGGCCAAGCAGCACGCTCCTATGATGCTGCTTGGCCTGCTGTGTTCACTCAACTTTTTATGCTGTTTTGACAACAGGCTTACTTCAGTGAGATAAACACTTCAGAAGACCAAAATCTCAACTTCACCGAATGACTTAATTTTTGATGCTGGTTGGATTAAAAAGCTTATTTCAGCAAGTTCAGCATTTCAGTCGACATAAATCTGAACTTCACCAAATGACTCAAATTTTTATTTTGTTTTGACTGACGTTCTTATTTCAGTTAGATAAGCATATCAGAATACCAACATCGCAACTTTGCCAAAACACTCAACTTTTGATGCTGGTATGACTAAAATGCTTATTCCAGTGAGATCAGCACTTCAGAAGTCAAAAATCTCAACTTCACTAAATGACTTAATTTATTATGCTGTTTTGACTAACATGCTTATTTCACTCAGACAGGCACTTCAGAAGACGAAAATCTGAACTTCACCAAATGATTGTAGTTTTGATGATGGTTTGACTAACATGCTTATTTGATTGAGAGAAGCATTTCAGAAGTCAAACATCTCAAATTCACCAAATGACTCATCTTTTGATGTTGTTTTGACTAACATGCTTATTTCAGCGAGGTAAGCACTTCATTAGGCTAAAATCTCAACTTCAGCAATTGAAACAACTTTTGTTGCTGGTTGGTTTAAAATGCATATTTCAGCGAGTTAAGAGCTTCAGAAAACAAAAATCTCAACTTCACGAAAGGACCAAACTTTTGATGCTGTTTTGGCTAAGATGCTTATTTCACGCAGATAAACACTTCAGAGACCAAATCTGAACTTTACCAAATGACGCAAGTTTTGGTGTTGGTTTGACTAACATGATCATTTGAGTGAGATAAGCACTTCAGAAATCAAAAATCTCAACTTCACCATCTGACTTAATTTTTGATGCAGTTTTGACTAACATGCTTATGTCACTCAGATAAGCACGTCAGAAGACCAAAATCTGAACTTCACCAAATGACTCAAGTTTTGATGTTGGTTAAACTAACATGGTTATTTGAGTCAGACAAGCAGTTCAGAAGTCAAAAATTTCAACTTCACCAAATGATTCAACTTATGATGTTATTTTGAATAACATGCTTATTTCAGCGGGTTAAGCAATTCAGAAGGCA
>NW_025973751.1:4127-4994 GCF_021869965.1 Rhincodon typus
TTTTGAATAACATGCTTATTTCAGCGGGTTAAGCAATTCAGAAGGCAAAAATCTCAACTGCACCATGTATTTTAATTTTTAATCCTGGTTGGATTAAAATGCTTATTTCAGCGACATAAGCGTTTCAGAACACAAAAATCTGAACTTCACCAAATGACTGAATTGTTGATGTTTGTTTGTCTAACATGCTTATTTCAGCGATCGAAGAATTTCAGAAGGCTAAAATCTCAAATTCACCAAATGACACAATTTTTGATGCTGGTTGGTTTAAAATGCTTATTTCAGCGAGTTAAGCTCTTCAGAACACCAAAACCTGAACTTCACCAAATGAATCTAGTTTTGATGATGGTTTGACGAACTTGCTTATTTGAGTGAGATAAGCATTTCAGAAGTCAAAAATCTGAACTTTACCAAATGACTCAATTTTTGATGTTAGTTTGACCAGCATGTTCATTTCAGCGAGTTAAGTACTTCAGAAGATCAAAATCTCAACTTCACCACATGACACAACTTTTGATGTTGTTTTGACTAACGTGCTTATTTCAGCGAGATAAGCAGAGCAGAAGACTCATCTCACTCAAACATGCATGTTACTCAATACAACATGAAAAGTCGAGTCATGTGGTGAAGTCAAGATTTTTGACTTCTGAAGTGCTTATTTCACTGGAGGAAGTGCTTTTCCCACTGAATTAAGCATATCAGTCAAAACAGCATCAAAAGTTGAGTCATTTGGTGAAGTCGAAATTATTCACTTCTAAAGTGCTTATTTCACTGGAGGAAGCCTGTTAGTCAATCCAACATCAAAATTTGAGTCATTTACTGAAGTTCAGATTTTGGTCTAACGAAGTGATTTCCCCACTGAAATGA
>NW_025973751.1:5094-8882 GCF_021869965.1 Rhincodon typus
TGGTCTTCTGCTATGCTTATCTCGCTGAAATAAGCACGTTAGTCAAAACAACATCAGAAGTTGTGTCATTTGGCGAAGTTGAGATTTTGATCTTCTGAAGTGCTTAACTCGCTGAAGTGAGCATGTTCGTCAAACTAACATCAAAAATTGAGTTATTTGGCGAAGTTCAGATTGTTGTCTTCTGAACTGCTTATCTCCTTGATTTAAGCATTTTAATCCACATAGCATTAAAAATTAAATCATTCGGTGATATTGAGATTTCTGCCTTCTGAACTGAAATAAACCTCGCTGAAATAAACATGTCATTCAAAACAACATCAAAAGCTAACATTTTTGGTGGAGTGAGATATTGGTATTCTGAAGTGCTTATCTGAGTTAAATAAGTATGTTAGTCAAAACACCATCAAAAATTAAGTCAGATGGTGAAGTTGAGATTTTTGATTTCTGAAGTGCTTATCTCACTGAAAAAAGCAGTTTAGTCAAATCAGCATCCAAATTTATGTCCTTTGGTGAAGTTGAGATTCTGGTCTTCTGATCTGCTTATCTCACTGAAATAAGCATGTTAGTCAAACCAACATCAAAACTTGAGTCATTTCGTGAAGTTCAGATTTTGGATTTCTGAAGTGCTTATCGTACTGAAATAAGCATGCTAGTTAAAACAGCATTAAAAATTAAGTCATTTGGTGCAGTTGAGATTTTTGACTTCTGAAGTGCTCATCTCACTGAAATAAGCATGTTAGTCTCACCAACATCAAAACTTGAGTCATTTGTTGAAGTTCAGATTTTGGTCTTCTGAAGTGCTTATCTGAGAGAAATAAGCATGTTCGTCAAAACAGCATAAAACAATTAAGTCAATTGGTGAAGTTCAGATTCTGGTCTCCTCAAGTGCCTAACTCGCTGAAATAAGCATTTTATTGCAACCAGTATCAAAAGTTCAGTCTTTTGGTGAAGTCGAAATTTTAGCATTATGAAGCGCTGAGCTCGCTGATGTAAACATGTTCGTCAAAACAACATCAATAGTTGCCTCATTTGGTGACGTTGAGATTTTGATCTTCTGAAGTGCTTCTCTCAATGAAATAAGCATGTCACGCAAACCAACGTGAAAAACTAACTCATTTGGTGGAGATGAGATATTGGTCTTATGATGTGCTCAACACCCTGAAATAAGCATTTTGGTCCAACCCGAATCAAACATCAAGTCATTTGGTGAAGTTCAGATTTTTGGCTTCTGAGGTGCTTAACTCACTGAAATAAGCATGTTAGTCAAACCAGCATAAATTGTTAGGTCATTTGGTGAAGTTGAGATTTTATTCTTCTGATATGCTTATCTCGCTGAAATAAGCATGTCAGTTAAAACAACACCAAAAGTTGAGTCAATTGGTGAAGTTGAGATTTTTGATTCCCGAAGTACTTAATCGCTGAAATAAACATGTTAGTCCAAGCAACATCAAAACTTGAGTCATTCGGTGAAGTTCAGATTTTGGTCTTCTGAACTGCTTATCTCAATGAAATAAGCATGTTAGTCAAAAGAACATCAAAAGTTGAGTTTCGTGTTGAAGTTGAGATTTTGGTCTTCTGAAATGCTTAACTCTCTGAAATGATAATGTTCGTCAAACTAACATCAAAAATTGAGTCATTTGGTGAAGATACGATTTTTTGTCTTCAGAAGTGCTTATCTCGCTGAAATATGAATTTTAATCCAACGAGCATCAAAAATTATGTGATTTGGTGACGTTGAGATTTGGGTCTTCCGATGTGCTTATCTGAGTGAAATAAGTGTGTTTGTCAAAACAGCATCAATAATTAAGTCATTTGGTGAAGTTGAGATTTTTGACTTCTGAAGTGCTCATCTCACTGAAATAAGCATGTTAGCCAAACAAATATCGAAACTTGAGTCATTTTGTGAAGTTCAGATTTTGTTCCTCTTAAGTGCTTAACTGGTTGAAATCAGCATTTTAATCTAAACAGCATCAAAAGAGGAGTAATTTCGTGAAGTTGAGATTTTAGCCTTCTGAATGGCTTAACGCGCTGAAATAAGCACGTTAGTCAAAACAACATCAGAAGTTGAGTCATTTGGTGAAGTTGAGATTTTGATCTTCTGAAGAGCTTCAATCGCTGAAATAAGCATGTTATTCAAGACAACATCAAAAGTTTCGTCATTTGGTGAAGTTGAAATTTTTGACTTCTGAAGTCCTTGTCTCACTCAAATAAGCATGTCAGTCTAAATAACATGAGAAATTGAGTCATTTGGTTAAAATCAGATTTCAGTTCTCGAGTGCTTAACTCACTGAAATAAGCATTTTAGATTAACCAGCATCACGAATCAAGTCTTTTGGTAAAGTTGAGATTTTTGAATTCCGCAGTGCTCATTAACGCAAATAAGCAGTTTAGTCAATTCAGCATCCAAAGTTAAGTCCTTTGTTGAAGTTAAGATTTTCGTCTTCTGATCTGCTGATCTCGCTGAAACAATCACGTTCGTCAAAACAACATCAAAACTGAGTCATTTGGTGAAGTTGAGATTTTTGACTTCTGAAATGCTTATCTCACTCAAATAAGCATGTTAGTCAAACCAACATCAAAACATGAGTCATTTGGTGAAGTTCAGGTTTTGGTCTTCTGAAGTGCTTATCTGAATGAAATAAGCATGTTAGTTAAAACAGCTTGAACATTGAAGTCATTTGTGAAGTTGAGATTTTTGACTTCTGAATTGCTTATCGCACTGAAATAAGCAGTTTAGTCAAATCAGCATCCAGAGTTAGGTCCTTTGGTGAAGTTGAGATTTTCGTCTTCTGATCTGCTTATCTCACTGAAATAAGCATGTTCGTCAAAACAACATCAAAAGTTGAGTCACTTGGTGGATTTGCGATTTTGATCTTCTGAAGTGCTGAACTCGCAGTATTATGCATTTTAGTCTCAGCACAATCAAAAATCAAGTTTTTGTTGGAGTTCCGATTTTTGGCTTCTGAGGTGTCTGACTCGCTGAAATTAACATTTTAATGTAACCAGCATCAAAAGTTAGGTCATCTGGTGAAGGTGAGATTTTAGTCTTCTGAAATGCTTCTCTCGCTGAAACAAGCACGTTATTCAAAACAACATCAAAACTGAGTCATTTGGTGAAGTTGAGATTTTTGACTTCTGAAATGCTTATCTCGCTCAAATAAGCATGTTCGTCAAACCAACATCAAAACTAGAGTCATTTGGTGAAGTTCAGGTTTTGGTGTTCTGAAGAGCTGAACTCGCTGAAATAAGTATTTTAAAACAAACAGCATCAAAAGTTGTGTCATTTGTTGAAGTTGACATTTTAGCCTTCTGAAGTGCTTAACTCGCTGAAATGTGCATGTTGGTCAAACCATCATCAAAACTGGAGTCATTTGGTGAAGTTCAGGTATTGGTGTTCTGAAGAGCTTAACTCGCTGAAATAAGTATTTTAAACCAAAAAGCATGAAAAGTTCTGTCATTTGGTGAAGTTGAGATTTTAGCCTTCTGAAGAGCTCAACTCGCTGAAATAAGCATGTCATTCAAACCAACATCAAAAACTAACATTTTTGGTGGAGTGAGATATTGGTATTCTGAAGTGCTTATCTGAGTTAAATAAGCATGTTAGTCAAAACACCATCAAACATTAAGTCAGATGGTGAAGTTGATATTTTTGATTTCTGAAGTGCTTATCTCACTGAAAAAAAAGCATTTTAGTCCAACCAGTGTCCAAAGTTAGGTGCTTTGGTGAAGTTGAGATTTTTGATTTATGAAGTGCTTATCTCACTCAAATAATCATGTCAGTCAAACCA
>NW_025973752.1:0-8881 GCF_021869965.1 Rhincodon typus
GCATCTGTGAAGGGAAATCAGAGTTAATGTTTTGGGTCCAGTGACCCATTCTCAGTACTGATAAGCTGAATGCTTTACTTTTCTTGGGTCTAGGCCCGAAACGTCAGCCTTTCTGCTCCTCTGATGCTGCTTGGCCTGCTGTGTTCATCCAGCTCTACACCTTGTTATCTCACAAAATTTATATCAATGGATTCTGACTACCTTAATTTGAAATGGGTGAGTTGTGATGCAGTGATACAAGTTAATTGCTTGGTGCAGTGCTGAGTCCCTAGTTCTTACTGAATTAACTGTTTTCACTTAGTAAAAAGGTACAATATAATGACACAACATAAATTAACCTCAGAGAAGCTGAATGGGGAAAGGTCCCTGTTGCAGTTCACCATTCACTGACTGCAGACAATCTTTATATAAATATGAGATATAAACACCTTCAAGATCCTTTGTGATTCCTCCTAAGTGCCTACTGACACTCAAAAGTTAGGTTCACACATAAAGACTGGTCACTTTGGGAATACTATCCAACTGTAAGGGCCTCTCAACATGTCATTGCACGTAGGGGAAGAAGGAAGAAAAGAGAGATGAACATTATAAATAGCCAAATGTGGTCGAGTAGATTAATTTTATTGAATTTTTTTTCCAGGTTTCTTTGAGAATCAGGAGTAGGAGGAACAGGAGTGATTCTCCAGGTACCAGAACAAAACCTTCAACCATCCGTGACTATGCACTTTTCGGTGTTCCTGCCCAACAGATAAGAATAAACTCCATTTCAGAACAGTAATGTTTGGAGTTACATAGAAGAAGTGAAAAAGTACATTCTATCCCAGTCTTTTTCAGTTTATAACTTATGTGTGTTGATATAATGGCAATGGGAGACAGATAGAGGAGTTATTTCAATGGAAGCAATATCTGCTCATGCACACAGCAACTGTACAAGGTACACATTGTGAATTGAGTGCAAAAGTTGGGAATTCTCAGAAAAGACTGGAAGGGCTGGGACTGGAAGGTTTGAGTTATAAGGAGAGGTTGGATAGACTGGGACCTTTTTCACTGGAGGGTAAGAGGTTGACGGGTGACCTTATAGAAGAGTATAAAATCATGAGGGGCTAAGATAAGATGAATAGCAAAGGCCTTTTCCCTTGGGTTAAAGAGTTCAATGCTAGAGAGCATAATTTTAAGGTGAGAGGAGAAAGATTTAAAAGGGACCTGAGGGATAAATTTTTCATGCAGGGGGTGGTTTGTACGTGGAATGAACTGCCGGAGGAAGTGGTAGATTTGAACAGGCACATGAATAGGAAAGGTTCAGAAGGATATGGGCCAAATACAGGCAAATGTGACGCGTTTAGTTTGGGAAACTTGGTTGGCACAGACGAATTGGACTGAAGCATCTGTTTCCGTGCTGTATGACTCTATGACTCTAAACGAGAATTCCAATTAAAGAATGGGAAGGTAGGATTTTTTGCCATAGATTATTTCCCGAGCTGTGAACAAATTGGCAAATTGATAAGAAGATTTGGCATGTGAATATTTGGCTGAAAGAATTGTGTGGAAGATATAGATTTTATTCCATACAATATTGGTATTCAGGTAGGCCAGGCTGGGATCATGGTCCAAGTCTCATTAGGATAAGTAGAGGGTCACAGGATATTAAAATGCAAAGTCAGGGAAGGGGTCAAATGCAAAAGATAATATACACTGCTACTTCCAAACAAACAAAAGTGGAAGAAAGTCAAGTAACAGTCAGGAATTGTGCTTTAGATACCACTGGAAAAGCAATATCAAGTAAATGATATCAAGGAAGTCAACCAAGGGGGTGAAAAAAGAAATGTGAGTAAAACACTTGAGCAGAGGAATGGATTAGAGTCCGTGGTTCAAATAAACATTCTTTTAAAAAATGCCAAGAGTATAATGAACAAAGGATTAAATCCACTCAGTGTTAAATGAGGACATACTGAGAGATAAATAAGCAGTGGAGACATTACAGATAGTCATGTGACCTAGAAAAGATTTCAAACCGGAATGGGAATTATCATAGAATCCCGACAGCCCAACAGGTCCACACCCACCCAGGCCCTTCAACCCACCTAATCTACACATCCCTGAATGCTATGGGCAATTTAGCATGACCAATCCATCTAACCTGCAAATTTTTGGACTGTGGGAGGAAACCAGATCACCTGGAGGAAACCCACATAGACACAGGCAGAATGTGCAAACTCCACACAGACAGTCACCTGAAGGTGGAATTGAACGCAGGTTCCTTGTGCTGTGAGGCACCATGCCGCCCATTTAGACTTCATTCCAGATTTACAGCATCCACTGTTCTTTCAGTTTTTATTTAAAAATTGAATCGATCCGGGCAAATGGAAAACAACTGAAGAGCAGCAAAGGGTGACAAACAGATAGTAAGAGTACAAACCAAAGAAAATAATTTGCAAGATAACAAAATCAAAACAAAATAAAAAGACAGTGGTCAAGAGTAATGTGACCCTTTGAAAACTGCTAATGGTGAGATTACCAATGAAAATACTGAAACGATGAACATGTTGAATAATTGTCCATAGGTACTGTTGATGAATAGGTTAGTAGGCCAGAAATGCCAAGAATCAGGAGCAGGGGGTCACCGAACAGTGGCAGCTAGACAACAGGAAGGAAGAAATTAACAACACACATCCCCAGGATCAGAAGGTTCCCATTTCAGGATTTTAAGAGAAGTCAATAAGAACGTTGGACTCTTGCAAAAATAATAGAAGGCATTGACAGTTTGAATAAATAATAAATTGTTCTTGATAATCATAGCAAACAGCCAGGATTGCATTACAAGGCAGGTAGATAACCCAAGGGTAGCGATTCAAATTACATAATGGTTCAAGACAGTTTATACATATCAAGATTATGTTATACATTACTAAGAAACGGTTACTTTATACAAATATATACTTAGATTCCAATTTCTACATTTAAGATAACTACTGATACATTTATTGCTTCTGAAGTCAGTGGCAAAGAGTTCATACACTATCATGAAGTGGGATTGGTCTGCATTCAATTTTCATTAGAAGGTTATCATTGACCATAAGTCTTGATATAGCTTATTTTCACTTTCTCTATCTCACTGCATGATCAATGACAAAATCCACTTGTATTATTTTCTTCTGAGGTATCTCTGCTCTCACAAGGTTATTTGTTTGGAATTTTCTATCCAGACAGCAGTGGAGGCTGGGTCATTGAATCTACCTAGAGTTGAAGTGGATAAATTTTTGAAGAAGGAAAATGGAGTAATGGGAACAATCAGGTATAATTACTGAATATCAGAGTAAACTCAAGGAACTAAATGCCTTCCTCCTGCTCCTTTATCTTGTGTCTTTGTGTTCAATTTAAGAAAATAACAAAGTCCAGCAAACTGCAACTCACATTACGGATTTACATTTTATTCAATCATACTAAATGCTTGCAGAAGTAATTCCTAAAATTCTCACTTATTGTAAATATAATAAGTGACTACTTTTATACTTTTCAAGCTTTCCACTTCAAATTATCCTGCTGTGAAAGAGAGGAGGATGTATGTTTGAAAGGGAGTGGGGTGCGAATTTCAGAACTATATTCTTTCTGGAAGTGTGTAATTAGTGAGTTACACTTTCCACTGCATCTCTAACAACTCATTCTTTTACAGAGCCTTGAACAACGTGGAGATCTTGCAATTATACTACTTTTTCTATCATTACATGACTAAGCCCCTCAAGTCAGGCTTCCAGTCAGAAAAGCACGATAATCTCACTGAGAAAAATTATAAATAACATCCACTGGAACTGTTTTTGCAGCTTCTGAACTTCCTTAGCAATGCTAACCTGTCAGCTGCCAACAATAATATTGCTCACATTGTATCCGTGAATATCTCTCCTCCACAATTTCCCTCCACATCACCACAACATCATGGCCCCACTCTCATCTGTTAGCAGAAGGATACTGACAAAGTCGAATGTACAATCCACACTCTCATCTAACAACAGTCTAAGTAAACTCAAATTTCTTTTCACAATTTCTCCAAAAACTTTTCCTTCCATGTCCCTACATGTGGTTCATCAATTCTCTTCATCACTTCTGTTCTAGCCTCAGGCGATGTTGATTGGAAACATGATATCAAACTTCTACATGTGTGTGAATGAATCTCTGCTCAATCTGTTTCCTTGTTCCACAATTCCTGAGACATCATCACTGTCTGTTTCACATTAAGAGCTCTTGTTAAATATTCGCAAAACTAACTCTACCCTCTTCTGCTCCCACAAACACCTATGCACCTCCCAGAACGTCACCAGCTGCCCAGTAGTGTGAAACCCTATCGCCTACACCCAAGTTCAGCTTCCTCCACCATATCCAATGCACGAAGCAAGAAGGCTTTCTTTCATGACTGAAACATTGTTTGCCCCCACTGCCACATCTCTCCTCTATTTTCCTGATTAACTCATGACTTCCACAGGACTGTTGTGTTAATAAAACCCGACAGGTTTATTTATCACTTAACATCTTTGTAGTTGAGTTACGTTCACCTTAGGTTACATGTGTGATATTTTCTCCTTGACATTTACTGACTATCAGAACACAGCAAAGAAGAATTAAAGGGAACGCTAAGCATTAACTTAATGCTGTATAACTGAAAGTACCACTGCTTCAGAGAATGTATTTTCAGTCAGCAGTGAAATATCCCAAGGTTTCTACCACACAAAGCAGTGTTGTATGTTGGAAAACTCAGCCTCCATTTCCTGCTCTGTACTTTGTAATACTGATAGGAGATTTACCTACTGCCTGGATTATATCCAAGAACAACACAGCAGTACAGCTGTAAGTACAGTGCAAACAAAAGACTATATGTATATGGTCTTCAGACTTTAGAAGCTCTCTGAGCGCTCATTGATTTTATCCAAAACTATGCTCTAATCTTCAAAAAACGACAGTAAATATTTTTTAAAGTTCTGATACGATGTATTTTTATAAACAAAAACTATGCAGAATCATTGCCAAACATTTTCAAATAAACCTGTTGGACTATAACGTGGTGTCCTGTGATTTCTGACCTTGTTCACCCCAGTCCAACACCAGCACCTGCACATCAAAAATTACTTGCAGTATTTTTGTTTATTTTGTGAAAATAACAAAATATAGGCTTCAAGTTAATGCTGCTGAAATGTGAACTTGTTTTGCACTTTTGCTCTCTTACTTTGAAGTAAAACATTATGTGCTCAGACCTATTAGTCTAAGACATAAAGAAACAGAAATAAGATAAGGCCTTCCATTAATCCAAGTCAACCTGTCACTTTCAGATCTTGACAAAATTATTTTTCTCTTTCTCATGAATTGTCATCAAGCCCAGGTGCTTCCATTGCCTGAGATATGAAGAAGATGCTGTTTTGGCATATACTGTGCTGAATTGGTGTTCCACTAAGTAACAACTCTTATGCTGTTCAGCCACGTTGCTGTATCTTGCTTTGCTGCCAGGTTCACCTGGTTCCTTCAGAAGATTCTCCTGTGCACTGATGTTGTGCAACCTGCAGAGATTCAGCAGATTCTTTGGTATCTGGTAGACTGAGATCGATTGAAGAAGCATCCCAGAATTTGTTCAGACAGTGAAATCATGGCTTAAACAGACAAATACATGCTGTACACATATCCACTTGGTCACATGTAACTCTTGACATTACTTTTCACTTCATATTGCAGTTTGTCTTAACATAGTAATGATTCAGGGATGAATATTTATCCTCAATATCCAAAGACAGTTTCAGATGAGGAAAATCATTTATCCCAGCTCCGTACATTAATCTAGGCAAGAAAGGTGCATTATCCCACCGCAGCATTGCTACATAACCCATATGCTTGAACCTACTCCATCAATTTTTATTTTCCACTGTAACCTTTGACATGGCCCCATTTCAAATGCCTTCTGGAAATAGAAGTACAATACATCCAGTGGTTGTCCTTTATCTGCAGCACCTGTTACTTCCTCAAAGAACTCTAATAAATTGCTCAATTTCTGAAGTAATTCAAAAATCTTTTCTGCCACTGGTTTTTCTTGATTCCCGGCCATTTTATTGGGCAAAAGCACCAACCTTTGATCTATTTGGAGTCTCCTGCAGTTTACTGGGTATCAATACAAATCCCTGGTCTGCTTTATTCCCGAGTGGTTTACTGGTGAAACTATCTGTTTGTCCATTCCTGGTGCTGATCATCTTTCAATGAAAAAAAACTGGCTCACCATATTCTAACTGGAGCTCAAACTCTCTTCCATGTCTTTATTACCTCCACGCCTGATTATTTCAAGCTAGCCTGCCATTTCCAACTTTCCACATCTAAACCAACTCCTGTTTACTCATCATCATTTGCATTTTTAACATACTTATCCCAAACACATCCAATTTAAAATTCTTGTTCCTGTGACTAATTCCTTTTGTGCCTTTGCTCCTCTTCATCTCTCCTGCAGTGTACAAGGCCTCCCCTTAAAATGCAAACATTTTAATTCCTTTAATTCTGAATTTCTGTTTGTTTCCTACCATTGTCAGCTGTGTAGGTGACAGGCTCTGGAATTTATTTCCTAAAACCTCAATTATTTAACATATCTAGTATCTAACATGTAACATCTAACATGCTGCCTGGATTAGAGGGTATGAGCCATAAGGAGAAACTAGAAAAACTTGGGTTGTTTTCTTTAGAGTGGAGGATGCTGAGGGGAGACTTGATGGAAATCTATAAAATTATGAGATGCACAGATAGTGTTGACGGTCAGAATCTTTTTCCCAGAGTTAAAATGTCTAATATCAGGGGGCACGCTTTTAAGGTAAGAGGGGGTAAGTTCAAAGGAGACGTGAGGGGCAGGTTTTTTACACATAGAGTGGTAGGAGTCTGGAATACATTGCCGGGGATGGTGGTGGAGGCAGATACGATAGGGGCATTCAAGGGACTTTTAGGTAAGCACATGAATATGCAGGGAATGGAGGGATATGGCTTAAGAGCAGGGAGAAGGGATTAGTTTAACTTGGCATCATGTTCGGCATAACATTCTGTGCTGAAGGGCCCGTTTCTGTGCTGTACTGCTCTATGTTCTATGTGCTATCTTAAGAAATCATAGAATTCATCTGTTTTATAAAACATTTAGTTAGCTCATCCTAATAGCTCTTTCTTTACCTTGTTCTTCAGTTCTAAAACATCCTTTATTCGAGGGTGATGAGACCGGAAGATAGCAAATGTGATTCCTTTATTGAGAAAGGGAAGGAGACAGAAAACGGGAAACCACAAGTCACTCATGTTAACATTTGTCAAAGGAAAAGCGTTAGATGTCATTGTGAAAGAGGTTATAACAGGGCACTTAGATAAGTTCAAGGTAATCAGGGAGAGTCAACATAGTTTTGTGAAAGAGAAATCATGCTTCATCAATTTATTGATGTTCTTTGAGGAAGTAACATGTGCTGCAGATAAAGGAGAACCAGTCAATGTACTGTACTTAGATGTCAGAAGGATTTGATATAGTGCCTGATTAAAGGTTGCTGTGGAAAATACCAGTTCATGGTGTAGGGGTGTATTGCCATAGATAGAGGACTGGCTGGCTGACAGGAAGCAGATAGTTGAGATAAAAGGGTCTTTTTCAGGTTTAAGATAGAAGGAGTGATGTGCCATAGGAATCGGTGATGGGATCTCAACAATTTATGTAAATAACACCAAAGCTATGATTGCCAAATTTTCTGATAATAAAAAGATAGGTAGAAAAGTATGTTGTGAAGAAGACAGAAAAAGGCTGAATAAAGATATAAACAGGTAACTGACTGGGGCAAGATATGGCAAATGGAGTATTATTTTTAGAAAATGAGAAATTACCTATTTTGGCAGGAAGAATATTAAGAGAAAACGTTCTAGCTAAATGATTGGAGAGTGCAGAGTTTTGAGAAGCAGAGAGATCTGGTTGCATTAATCACAAAAGGTCCACATGCAGATTCAGCTAGTGATTAGTTATCAATATTGCAAGGAGAACAAATAATACAAAAATCAGGAGGTTATGCTCCAGCTATACAGGGCACTGGTCAGACGATATGAGGAGCACTGAGCAGAGTATTGGTCATCTCATTGAGGAAGAATGTAAATGTGTTGGAGGCAATTTAGCGAAGGTTTCCCAGAATAAAGATTTGAAATGAGAGGAGATAGTAGGAACTGCAGATGCTGGAGAATCCGAGACAACAAGGTGCAGGGGTGGATGAACACAGCAGGCCAAGCAGCATCATAGGAGCAGAAAGGCTGACGTTTCGGGCCTAGACCCTTCATCAGAAAAGGGGGAGGGGCAGGGGGTTCTGAAATAAATAGGGAGAGAGTGGGAGGCGGATAGAAGATGGATAGAGGAGAGGATAGGTGGAGAGGAAACAGACAGGTTGAAGAGGCGGGGATGGAGCCAGTAAAGGTGAGTGTTAGGTGGGGAGTTAGGGAGGGGATAGGTCAGTCCAGGGAGGACGGACAGGTCAAGGGGGCGGGATGAGGTTAGTCGGTAGGAGATGGGGGCGCAGCTTGAGGTGGGAGGAGGGGATAGGTGGGAGGAAGAACAGGTTAGGGAGGCAGAGACGAGCTGGACTGGTTTTAGGATGCGGTAGGGGGAGGGGAGATTTTGAAGCTTGTGAGATCCACATTGATACCATTGGGCTGCAGGGTTCCCAAGCGGAATATGAGTTGCTGCTCCTGCAACCTTCGGGTGCCATTGTTGTGGCACTGCAGGAGGCTTAGGATGGACATGTCGTCTGAGGAATGGGAAGGGGAGTTGAAATGGGTCGCAACTGGGAGGTGCAGTTGTTTATTGCGAACCGAGCGTAGGTGTTCTGCAAAGCGGTCCCCGAGCCTCCGCTTGGTTTCCCCG
>NW_025973753.1:0-8881 GCF_021869965.1 Rhincodon typus
TTTCGGGCCTAGACCCTTCATCAGAAAAGGGGGAGGGGAAGGGGGTTCTGAAATAAATAGGGAGAGAGTGGGAGGCGGATAGAAGATGGATAGAGGAGAGGATAGGTGGAGAGGAAACAAACAGGTCGAAGAGGCGGGGATGGAGCCAGTAAAGGTGAGTGTAGGTAGGGAGTTAGGAAGGGGATAGGTCAGTCCAGGGAGGACGGACAGGTCAAGGGGGCGGGATGAGGTTGGTCGGTAGGAGATGGAGGTGCAGCTTGAGGTGGGAGGAGGGGATAGGTGGGAGGAAGGACAGGTTAAGGAGGCAGGGACGAGCTGGACTGGTTTCGGGATGCGGTAGGGGGAGGGGAGATTTTGAAACTTGTGAAATCTACATTGATACCATTGGGCTGCAGGGTTCCCAAGCGGAATATGAGTTGCTGTTCCTGCAACCTTCGGGTGGCATCGTTGTGGCACTGCAGGAGGCCCAGGATGGACATGTCGTCTGAGGAATGGGAGGGGGAGTTGAAATGGTTCGCGACTGGGAGGTGCAGTTGTTTATTGCGAACCGAGCGTAGGTGTTGTGCAAAGCAGTCCCCGAGCCTCCGCTTGGTTTCCCCGATGTAGAGGAAGCCACACCGGGTACAGCGGATGCAGTATACCACATTGGCAGATGTGCAGGTGAACATCTGCTTGATGTGGAAAGTCTTCTTGGGGCCTGGGATGGGGGTGAGGGAGGAGGTATGGGGGCAGGTGTAGCACTTCCTGCGGTTGCAGGGAAAAGTGCCGGGTGTGGTGGGGCTGGAGGGGAGTCTGGAGCGGACAAGGGAGTCACGGAGAGAGTGGTCCCTCCGGAAAGCAGATAAGGCTGGGGAGGGAAAGATGTCTTTGGTGATGGAGTCGGATTGTCAGAATGCATGGGTCTCTTGTGTGACTAGTTTCCACTAAATTTAAGAGGGATCTGTATCTTTCATTCTAAAGTAATAGATATGTGGCGATTCTAGACATTGAGATGAAGTTTCTAACATGGAATTTGAAGATGGCTTTGAATGTTGTGAAGAGTTTTCTGGAAGTGAAAAATGTAGGGCTGGAAAAGTTCAAACCTTTTACTAAAGCTAAACTATGAGAGCTTGCAGACAAGTTGAAGGTGGAAGTAAAGGGAAGATAGTATAAGGATGGGATGCTTCAAGTGATTATTCAACATTTAGAATTGGAAGAAAGGGAATTTGAAATTGGGGTGTCACATGTGGAACTAGCTGAGATCCAGTTAACACTGAAAAGATTTGAGTTAGAACAAAAAAAAGCAGAAATTAAGGGAAAGTGAAGAGAAAGAAAAACTTTAGACTTAGATTTAGGTTTTATTGTCACGTGTACTCAAGTACGAGGTATAAGTACAGTGAAAAGCGTACAATGTCTCGACACATGGCACCATCTTAGGTACAAGGTACTCAGGTACAAAATCTTAGTTACAGAAATAACTAAGAAAGAAATTTGCCCTCCAAGCCATTCACCATCCTGACTTGGAAATATATTGCCATTCCTTCACTGTCGCTAGGTCAAAATCCTAGAATTCCCTCCCTAATGGCATAGTGGGTCAACCCACAGCAGGAGGACTGCGACGGTTCAAGAAGGCAGCTCACCCCCACCTTCTCAAAGGGGGCAACTAGGGACGGGCAATAAATGATGGCCCAGCCAGAGACACCCACACACCACAAATGAATAGAAAAAAAGGAGAAAAATAAAGAAATAAGTTAAAATGCTCAGCACTACAGTCTTAGTATATAGGTAGAAAAATAAAGAAATAAAGTTAAAAGTCAAACCTTACAGTCCTTTCTTAAGCCAAGTTGGGCTTTGCCCAAGAGGGCTCGTTCTCCTCTGCACTGGGCTAAGATACACCTGTGTTTGCCAGCCGCGTTTGCCATTGACCTCTATCGGGCATGCTGGGCCTCTCCACTGTTCTTAAAGCATCGGCCTCTACTTCGGAAAAGCAGAAAGTAATTGCAGGAGACGTAGATATAAGATACCTTTCGTGAATTTTTGGCAGTACAGAATTGAGGTGCCAAAGGGCCTCTCCTGTACTGTACCAATCTCTGCTCCGATAAGAAATCGTGAGGTGGAAAGAAAAAGAAAGGATAAGCAGAGAAAATTTGAAATTGAGGAAAAATAAAAACAGAGGAACATAGAATAGAATCCCTACAGTGTGGAAAAAAGCCCTTCAGCCCAACAAGTCCACACCAACCCTCAATGCATTCCACCCAGACCCATTCCCCCCATAACTTACACATCCCTGGACACTATGGGCATTTTAGCATGGCCAATCCACCTAGCCTGCACATCTTTGGACCATGGGGGGAAACCTGAAGAAAACCCATGCAGACACAGGGAGAATGTGCAAACTCCACACAGACAGTTGCCTGAGGGTGTAATCGAACTCAGGTTCCTGGTGCTGTAAGGCAGCAGTGCTAACCACTGAGCCACCACGCTACCCCAAAAAGTGAAGAAAAAGAAAATCAAAAGGAAACTGAATTAACAAAACCGAAACTACAAAGACATAGTAAACATGAGTAGGCCACAGAAAACCTGCGGTAAAGAAGGAAGAAGGGGTTAATTGCCTAAAAGATGATTTTGATTCTGGGGAAGGATTTGATTTATCTAAAACATTTGTAAAATTACCGAGGATGAGTTATTTTACCTCATTTCAGAGGTTGTTGGACAGATGAAATGGCCAAAGTATGCTTTGATTGAAACTTACAGAATACTGAGAGGCTTGGATAGAAGATGTTTCCACGAGTAGGAGAGACTAGGACTTGAGGGCATAGCCTCAGAGTGAGGGGATGACGCTTTGGAATTGAGATGAGGAGGAATATCTTCCACCAGAGAGTGGTGAATCTGTGGGACCCATTAGGCAGAGGGCTGTGGAGGCCAAGTCATTGAATGTATTTAAAACACAGATGGGTAGGTTCATGGTTGGTAAAGGGATCACGAGTCACAGGGAGAAGGCAGGAGAATGGGATTGAGAAACATAGAGCCATGATCAAATGGCAGAACAGACTCGATAGGAGGAATGGCCTAATTCTGCTCCTTTCTCTTTTATGGCCTATACTTGGCCATCTATGCTACAGAGTCTATTGACAGCTCTAATTATGAGCATGCCAGCTTGTCAGGAGAACAATTTGCAGAGTACACAGCAATCAAAAAGGCAATTTTAAACGCTTTGTGCTTTTACCAGAAGCTTATCAATTCGTGTTTAGAACATCAAGAAAGAAAACAAATCAGGCATTTGTAAGAATTCGTAAGAAAGAAAGAAATGCTGTGGGATCAGAGGGTTAGATCACTGAAACAAAAAAGCGGAGAACGTAAGGGAAATTATGATCATGGAAGAATTCAGAAATAGCACGCATGCAAACTTACAAACGCATTTAGATGAGCATCAGGTATTCAAGATCAGAGAAGCTGTAGTTCTGGTTGATACCTCAAACCAACAATTACAGGTTGCAACATGGTCATAAGGTCAAGGTGCAGATAAAGGACATTCGGCCCACCATCTCCATTCCATAATTCTCTGAGGTCATGGCTGATATTCCTCAGCTCCACTTTCCTGCCTTTCCTCCATAACCCTTAATTCTTGTCCTGAATAAAAATTGATTCCAGCTTTAATTATACATAATGACTCACCCTCTACTGCTCTCTGCTGTAAGTAATTCCACAAATTCACTACCCACAGAAAGAAAGATCTCCTCCTCAGTGGTTGGGTGATCCCTTAGTCTGAGATGATACCTCTTGGTCATAAGAACATAAGAACTAGGAGCAGGAGTAGGCCATCTGGCCCATCGAGCCTACCCTGCCATTCAAAAAGATCATGGCTGATCTTTTTGAGACTCAGCTCCTCTTACCCACCTGTTCACCATAACCCTTAATTCCTTTACTGTTCGAAAATCTATCTATCTTTGCCTTAAAAACATTCAACAAGGTAACCTCAACTGCTTCACTAGGCAGGAAATTCCAGATTCACAACTCTTTGGGTGAAGAATTTCTCCTCAAATCTGTCCTAAATGTGTTCCCCCTTATTTTGAGGCTATGCCCCCTCGTTATAGTTTCACCCACCAGTAGAAACAATCTCGCTGAATTCTATCGTATCTATTCCTTTCATAATTTTGTATGTCCTATCCTCTGCCACAAAGGGAACTAACTTTCTGTATCTACCCTGGCAAGCCCACCTAAAAATCTTATGCATTTCAATGAGGTTTCTTCCCATTCTCCTAAACTCCAGTGAATACAAGCTCAACCTGCACAAACTCTCATCAAAAAAGTCCCTCCATATGCAGAATCAAACCAAGTGAAACTTCTCTGCACTGCCTCCAATTTCGGGATATTTTTCCTTAGATAAAGAAACCACAATTGTTCACAATATTTCCAGCTGTGGTCTGACCAGTGCTTTGTTTATTTTTAACAAGACTTACCTACCTTTATACTCCATTTCCCTTGAAATAAAGGCCAACATTTCATTGGCCTATTACCCGCTGAACCTGGATGCCAGCTTTTTGTGGTTCATGTGCAAGAGATCTGGGTGTCCTAGTGCATGAAGGTTAGTATGCAGGTGCAACAAGTAATGAGGAAAGCTCATAGAATGTAATAGTTTATTGTGAAGGGGATTGAATGCAAGAGTAGGAATGCTATGCCTCTCTCATACAGGGCATTGTTGAGACTGCATTTGGAGTACTGTTCATTGTACTAAAGGAAGGATGTTAACGTTTTAGAAGCAGTTCAGTGTTTATTCAATGAATACTTGGAATGAGTGGATTGCCTTACGAGGAAAGGCTGGACAGGCTAAGTCTATATCCTCTGGAGTTTAGAAAAGGCAGAGGTGACTTAATTGAAGCATACAAAATTTTGAGAGACTCGATCAAGTGGGTGCCAAAAGGATATTTTCTTTTGTGAGTATATCTAGGGTTAGGGGTTATAGTTTAAAAATAATGGGTCACCCGTTCAAGACAGAGCTGAAGAAAGACTTTCTCTCTCAGAGGGTTGTAAAGCTTTGAATTTCCTTTGTCAAAGGATATTGAATGCAAGGTCTTTAAATGTTAAATACATTCCCTGGAATTTATAAGGCTGAGGAATGATTTAGTGAGGAATGACAAATTGTGAAATTTTAAGTTTTGGCATGATCTCAGCTGATGTTATTTTTGGACAAGTCAGACCCCAGACTGAGACTGAGGCTGGACCAGAGTTTTATGCAGGTGTATCAGAGCTTCCTCGCTTTTTTACACTATGCCACTGCTAATGAAGTCCAGGATCCTAACTGCTTTATTAACATCTTTCTGAACTGTTCCTGCCACGATGAATGATTTGTTCATGTATACCCCCAGTCCCTAGTATAACCCTAGATATACTCAAAAAAGAAAATATCTTTTTGGCACCCACTTGATCGAGTCTCTTAGGCGACCATGTGTCATTTACATGGAGTTTCTCCATGTGTCTGCGTTGGTTTCCTTCCACAGTCCAAACATATGCAGGCTAGATGGATTGGTCACACTAAATTGCTCATAGTGTTCAGGAATGTGCAGGCTAGGGGAGTTAGCCATGGGAAATGCAGGGTTACAGGGATGGGGTGGATCTGGGTGGGATGCACTTTGGATGGTTAGTGTGGACTTGATGGGCTGAATAGCTTGCTTCCACACTGTAGGGATTCAATGATTTGAGGTGCATAAGGTATTAAAGGACATTGATAAAGAGAATGTTTCCTTTTTGGGCAATTTCGAATGAGAGGTTATAGTTTTAGGCTAAAGGATGGCAGATTTAAAACAGAGATGAGGGAGAATCACCTCTCTCAAAGGATCATGAATCTCTGAAACTCACTATCCCAGAGTGCAGTGGACACCAGGGCATTGAATAAATTTAACGAGAAGAAAGACAGATTTTTAATTAGCAATGGGTTGAAGGGTTATGGCAGGTGGGCAGGAGAGTGGAGTTGAGGCTGAGATTAGATCAGCCATGATTGTATCAAAAGGTGGAGCTGGCTCGAGGGGCTGAATGACCTACTCCTGCTGCTAGTTCCCATGTTCTGATGTTAATGCAAACTATATGGTGTGAGCTAAAGTAAAGAAAATGTTGTGATGGTCTCTGCCACCTCACTCTTGATCCATTAGACCCACCTTGTTCCCCAAGCCCAGAGGCAGATGGCATCTTTAACCTGCTGTGGATTGAATGATAAATAATTGCCAAGTCCTTCTGCTGCTCTTTGAAGCAGAGTCTATCAGTCTTTTCTTTCCACCTGGGATAGCCCACACCTCTCCTCTAAAGTGTGGCAATGGGCGTTTATAAATGATGTGACTCTCTCCACCTCTGGGTATGGAGGAAGCCCATGGGGTCCCTGTGCCAATGAAACACTTGAGTGGTAATCCCCGTGGGTTTTTTGTTGGACCACGTCCTGGTACAATGATGTCACGGCTAATGTCAGAAACTGCCATACAACTGAAGGTTGGCTGCCATTGTCAGTTACAGAGCCACGAGGGCAGCTCAGTGGTTAGCACAAATGCCTCAGAGCGCCAGGAACACGGGCTCGATTCCACTCTCAGGTGACTGCCTGTGTGGAGTTTGCACATTCTCCCCGTTCCTGCGTGGGTTTCCTCTCACAGTCCAAAGATGTGCAGGTTTGTGTGGATTGGGAAATTGTCCAGGGATGTACAGGCTGGTTGGATTAACCATGGGGAAATGTGGGGTTAGGGGGATAGGGTGGAAATCTGGGTGGGATGCTTTTCAAAGACTCGGTGCTGACTCAATGGGCTGAATGGCATCTTTCCACACCATAGGGACTCTGTGATTCTACACCCCTACTCCCCCCGAGATGTCATAGTGGCATAGTGTCTCCAGTAGGCACAAGAGGTGACTTTGAAGAAATCTTTTCTATATGCCAGGCCATGAGGTTACAGATTGTGCTGGAGTACAATTCTGCTGCTGTTGATGGTTCACAGCACTTCATGGATGCCCAGGCTTGAGTTGCTAGATCTGTTCAAAGTCTGCCCTATTTAGCACAGTGATAGTGCCACACATTATGTTGGAGGGTATTCTCAATGTGAAGGATTGTCTTTGTCTCCACAAGGACTGTGCAGTGGTCGCCCTTGCCAATATGGTTATGGACATGCTATCTGCGGCAGGCAGATTGGTAAGGATGAGGTCGCATATAGTCTTCCCTTTTGTTGGATCCTGACCACGTTGTGCAGACCTGGTCTGGAAGCTATGTCTTTTTGGGCTTGACCAGCTTGATTAGTGATGGTGCTGTTGGGCGACTCTTAGTAGTGGACATTGAAAGGCCCTAACCGGAGTACATTCTGTGTCCTTGCCACCCTCAGTGCTTCCTCCAGTTGGTACTCAATATGGAGGAAATCCGAATCACCAGATGAGCAGACAGCTCGGGCAGTAGGTGCTAACCAGCTGAAGGTCTTTTTTGCCTCTGTTTGACTTGATGCCAAAAGAGATTTCATGGGATTCAGAGTCACTGTTGAGGACTCCCAGGGCAACTCTCTTCTGACTGTAAACCACTATGACCCCACTTCCCCATGAGTCTGTGTTGCATTTCAACAAGTCCTTCGAAGGAACAGAGGGCATCGTTGCTGAGTTTGCAGATGGCACCGAGATAGGTGGAGGGGCAGGTAGCGTTGAGGAAGCAGGCAGGCTGTAGAAGGACTTGGACAGGCTGGGAAAAGATGTGGCAAATGGAATTCTATGTGGGAAAGCGTGAGGTTATGTGCTTTAGTAGGAACAGTAGGAGCGTCGACTATTTTCTAGATGGGGATGGCTTCGGAAAGTTGAAGCTCAAAGAACTTCGAGGTCCTAGCTAAAGACTCTCTTAAGATTAACACACAGGTTCATTTGGCAGTTAGGAAGACAAATGCAATGTTAGTATTCATTTCAAGAGGGCGAGAATACAAGAGCAGAAATGTCGTGTTGAATCTGAATAAGGCTCTGCTCAGAACACATTTGGAATATTGCAAGCACTTTTGGGCTCGATATTGAAGGAACGATGTGCTGGCCTTAGAGGGATTCCAGAGGATGTTTACAAGAATGATTCCAGAGATGCAGAGCTTTGGGTATGTACTTGATAGAGTTTAGAAGGACGAGGGCAAATCTCATTGAAACTTACAGAGTACTGAGAGGCCTGGATAGACCGGACGTGGAAAAGATGTTTTCACTTGTCGGAGAGACAAGGACTGAAGAGCAAAGCCTCAGAGTGAAGGGATGACCGTTTAGAATGGAGATGAGGAAGAATTTCTTCAGCCAGAGGGTGGCTAATCTGTGGAACTCACTGCTGCAGAGGGCTGTGGAGGCCAAGTCATGGAGTGTATTTAAGACAGAGATAGTTAAGTTCTTGATTAGAAAGGTGATTAGGCTTATGGGGAGAAGGCAGGAGAATGGAGTTGAGAAACATATCAGCCATGATCAAATAGTGGAGCAAACTCAATGGGCCGAATGGTCTAATTTTGCTCCTATATCTTATGGTCTTATGATCATCATATCTGAATGTAGATTTAAATTCCAAATTCCAATTTTAAATGTCTTGTGGTCATGAAAGGTGCTAAATAATTTCAAATTCTTTCTCTTTACTGTTCAGGCAGACTCCAAATGGACTCATTGAGCTTATCTACCTGCAGGGTACAAGCACAGCTGAAGGTTTTGCAGGTTACAACCCTACAGATTGAAAAAGACTAACTCTGAAGTTTAACACAATAAAAATGGGTATCATGCACTCTAAATTCCTCAGGGGATTTTGCAATTGAAATGTGTTCAAAGCCAGCATGTTGATTTATTGCATCGGGGAATGAGGTGGTTTTATTACATTGAGGATATGTATTACTGTGTGTGTGTGTGTGTGTGTGTGTGTCTGTGTGTCTGTGTGTGTGTGTGT
>NW_025973754.1:0-8881 GCF_021869965.1 Rhincodon typus
TGCCCTTGAGAAGGTGATGGTGAGCTGCCTTCTTGAACTGCTGTAGTCCACGTGCTGAAGGTAGACCCACAATTCTGTTTGGGAAGACGTTCCAGGATCTTGACACAACACTGAAGGAGCGACGACATATTTCAAAGTGGGATGGTGAGTGGCTTGGAGGGGAACTTACAGGTGGTGTTCCCATGTATCTGCTGCCCTTGTCATTCTAGATGGAAGAAGTGGTCCTGGGTATGGAAGGTGCTGTTGAAGAAGCTTTGGTGAATGTCTACAGCACAAGATGTAGATGGTACACACTGCTGCTACTAAGCGTCAGTGGTATAGGGAGGGGATGTTTGTGGACTTAGTGCTAGTCCAATGGGCTGCTCCTAAAGTTTCCTGTCTTCGTACTTGAAAATAAATTAGTAAAGCTAGTTGGGTGTAAATTCAGCCACATAATTAAATGGCTACATTTAGTTCTCCTTCAAAGTGGCGGCTATGTTTGCAGTGGTGGTGGTGGCTGCAGAACTGAAATTTTGGGTTCTAAGGTGGACTCATGGACTCGTATGCTTACTTCCTTGCAATAGAATCATAGGATCACAGTGTGGAAGCAGACCGCTTGGCCCAAGACCACATTATAGCAGAGGCCAAGTTTTTACCCTGCCATCCTGAAAATGATCCCACCAATATCTCAACAATATCTTACGTATTTCAAATATCATGATCCTTTGAATATTACAAGGGTTTTGAGAGCTCAATTATTGGAAAATGATACACAAACACGGCCTGCATTCCCTTTCAAAAATGGAGGGCATTTTAGATGTTTAAAGGATTCAACTTGGTAGATGTAGAAAAAAATTTCTTCTCATGTTGGAATCAAAACTCAGGGACCTTCATACTAAATTCACAGTTGGGCAAGTTAGGAGAGAAATCACAAAGCATTCTTTACAAGTAAAGCATAGTAGAAATCTGGAAATGTATCCTCATTCCCCAAATAGCTGTGGATGCTGGCAGTCAATAGCAGCTTCAAGTCTGAGATTAGGTAGACAATGGGTACCAAGGGATATAAAGCTATGGCAGAGAAAGCAGGGGTGAGGTACGGCTTGGTCATGATCTAACTGACTGGCAGAACAGTTTTGCACGGCTTAGAAGTCTATCCCTGTTTCTATGTTCTTTATAGAAAATGAAGTAGAGGACCTAAAGTATTCCATTCCACAAGGTGATCATGCTCCTGTTGTTTGCAGGAACTGTTTTTCTGCACGTACATCTTGGAAAACAGCAACACCCGAACCCATTAAATGTCCTGCACCAATTCATCAAATGGGCTGGCTCGTCACTGTGCTATTAAAAGAAAACGAATTTTGGGTGATACCACAACCCATCACATCAAAAACATCCACTTATTGCTACAATCAGGCCATCTCATTGATCACTGTTTGTTCCCTTCAGAACCATTAAACAGTCATAAGGAGCTGAGCAAAAAAAAAAAACACAACAAAGAGCAACCTTCATGTCTGTCGAGCTGCACGTCAATGGAATTTGGACGTGTTGTTGGCCCATGGAGCGCGGAAGCCACTTACGCCAGATGAGAAGGGCTTGGTTCCAATGGTCTGCGAAAGGTTGATGTTCACAGCAGGGGAAGGAGGAAATGGGCAATCAGAGTTAAAAGTGAGAGTTTTTTTTCCCTTAAATAGTTTTACATCAAAAACATACAGCTGAGCCCGTTGAGAAATGCCAAGCTTGATTGCACTGTTGGTAAAAACAACAACACAATCTGATAGTGCTGGGCAAAGACATGTGTCGATCGTGTCACCAGCTCCTTTTGCTGATTCACAGGCACATTTCCCAGCTAAGTATAAAACAGGAAGGGCAAAACTGTAAGCATCCTCAAGATTTATCTGCATATTACCTGATGACAAGATATGGTGCTGAACCACATAGACCTGTAGGTCACACGTTCCATTCCTGGATGATCTCATTTTGGGTGGCATTAAGGTGCTACAATTGGTTTTCTCACTCCAAGGACAGGAAAAGGAATAATCAGTCATCTTTCCCTGACCCTGAACATCATCCAATTACCCCAACTCGAAAATGTGGACAACAGGTGATATAGTCTTCGCTGTGGTGCCCCCTCACATGATGAAACAAAACTGTAACACTCACCTTCTACGCTTACATCCCAAAGATAGGGGAGATTGTGGAATGAGGTGGCACGGTAGTAATGTCACTGAATGAACAATTCAGAACTCTCCAAATACTTTGTAAAGGTTGTGAGGTCTCCTGCCTCAACTGCCCTCCCAGGCAGTGCATTCCAGAGCACCACTGCCCTCTGGGTGAAAAACAGTTTCCTCAAATTCCATCTATACGTTCCGCCTTTCACCTTAAAATTATGCCAGCTTGTTATTGACCATTCAGATAAGAGGAAGAGCTGGTTTCTATCCATCCTGTTCGTGCCCTTCATAATTTTATACACCTCAATCATGTCCCCTCTCAGCATTCTCTGCTCTAAACAAAAACAACCTGAAATTATCCAGCCTCTCAATAGCTGAAATGCTCCATCCCAAGCAAAATCGTGGCAAATCTAAAACAGAAATTGCTTGAAAAACTCAGCAGGTCTGGCAGCATTGGTGATGCAATGTTTTGGGTCTAGCAACCTTTCTTCAGGACCTCTCGGCACACCCTTCAATGCAATCACATCCCTCCTACACTGCAGTGAACAGAACTGCACACCGTACTCTAGCTGTGGCCTAACTAAAGTCGGGGGAGGCGATGGCTTAGTGGTATTATCGTTAGACTGTTAATCCAGAGACCCAGATTCGAATCCCACCATGACAGATGGTGGAATTGGAATTCAATAAATATCTGGAATTAAGAACCTAGTGATGACCATGAATCTATTGTCAATTGATGGAAAAACCCATCTGGTTCACTAATGTCCTTTAGGCAAGGAAACTGTCATCCTTACCTGGTCTGCCTGACATGTGACTCCAGACCCACAGCAACGTGGTTGGCTCTTAACTGCCCTCTAGGCAATTAAGGATGGGCAATAAATGCTGCCTAGCCAGCGATGCCCTCATCCTGTGAATGAATAAAGAAAAAAAAAACCTCTCTGCTCTTATAATCTATGCCATGATTGATAAAGGCAAGTATGCTTTCTTTACCACCTATCCTAAAGCACCCCAAAATCCCTCTGTGTCTCTGAGCTTCCTACTGTCCTGTCATTCAATGAGTACTCCTTTGTCTTGTTACTTCTTCCAAAGCATATCACCTCACACTTCTCAGTGTTAACTTCCACTGAACTGCCCATCTAACCAATCCGTCTATATCCTTCTGTAACCCAAGGTCTTCGTCACTGTCAACCACCCGGCCAATCTCTGTGTCATCCACAAACTTACTTTTCATTTCCCCCCACATTTGCTTCCATACTGTTTATACATATCATGAACAATAAGGGACCCCGCACTGATCCCTGCAGTATGCCACTGAACACAGGTCACGAGTCGAGCTAACCCTCTGATTCCTACCACCAAGCCAATTTTGGATTTAACGTGTTAAAATACCCTGCTACTCACATGTTTTTACCTTCTTTATCAATTTCTCATGTGGGACCCTTTCAAAGGCATTGCTGAAGTCCTTATAAACTACATCAACTACACTACCCTTAGTTACACACCTAGTCACCTCCTTGAAAAAAATCAATCAAATTTGCGAGGCATGACCTCCCTCTGACAAAGCCTTTCTGACTATCCCTGATCAAATTTTGCCTATCCAAGTGGAGCTCGATTCTCTCCTTCAGAATTTTCTCCAATATTTTTCCTACCACTGACGCGTGAGACTCACTGGTTGTAATTCCCTGGTTTAGCTCCACCACCCTTCTTAAAATGTGGAACTGCATTAGCTGTCCTCCAATCCTCTGACATCTACTTTGTGACTAGACAGGAATTAAAAATTTGGGTCAGAGCCCTCGTAATTTCCTCCCTCATCTCTCACAGCAGCCTTGGTCCACAATTCATCCAGATTTGGGGTTTTATTCCACTTTTAAGCCCATCAAAACCTCTAATACCTCCTCACTCCCTATATCAAATTACTCAAGAATGTCACAATTCCTCTTCCTGAATACTATACTTACATCCTCTTTCTCCAAAATGAAGATAAATGTACTTGTTTAACACCTGAACAAGGCCCTACTCTTTCCCAGGTTATCCTCTTCCCCTTGATATGCTTACAGAATATCTTGGGATTTTCCCTAATCTAAACACCAGTGTTTTTATTGAATCAGAGATAGTAGGAACTGCAGATGCTGGAGAATCCAAGACAACAAGGTGCAGGGCTGGATGAACACAGCAGGCCAAGCAGCATCATAGGAGCAGAGAGGCTGACGTTTCGGGCCTAGACCCTTCATCAGAAAAGGGGGAGGGGAAGGGGGTTGTGAAATAAATAGGGAGAGAGTGGGAGGTGGATAGAAGAGGGATAGAGGAGAGGATAGGTGGAGAGGAAACAAACAGGTCAAAGAGGCGGGGATGGAACCAGTAAAGGTGAGTGTAGGTAGGGAGTTAGGAAGGGGATAGGTCAGTCCAGGGAGGACGGACAGGTCAAGGGGGCAGGATGAGGTTGGTCGGTAGGAGATGGAGGTGCGGCTTGAGGTGGGAGGAGGGGATAGGTGGGAGGAAGAACAGGTTAGGGAGGCAGGGACGAGCTGGACTGGTTTTGGGATGCGGTAGGGGGAGGGGAGATTTTGAAACTTGTGAAATCCACATTGATACCATTGGGCTGCAGGGTTCCCAAGCGGAATATGAGTTGCTGTTCCTGCAACCTTCAGGTGGCATCGTTGTGGCACTGCAGGAGGCCCAGGATGGACATGTCGTCTGAGGAATGGGAGGGGGAGTTGAAATGGTTCGCGACTGGGAGGTGCAGTTGTTTATTGCGAACCGAGCATAGGTGTTCTGCAAAGCGGTCCCCGAGTCTTCGCTTGGTTTCCCCGATGTAGAGGAAGCCACACCGGGTACAGCGGATGCAGTATACCACATTGGCAGATGTGCAGGTGAACTTCTGCTTAATGTGGAAAGTCTTCTTGGGGCCTGGGATGGGGGTGAGGGAGGAGGTATGGGGGCAGGTGTAGCACTTCCTGCGGTTGCAGGGAAAAGTGCCGGGTGTGGTGGAGCTGGAGGGGAGTGTGGAGCGGACAAGGGAGTCACGGAGAGAGTTGTCCCTCCGGAAAGCAGATAAGGGTGGGGAGGGAAAGATGTCTTTGGTGGTGGGGTCGGATTGCAGATGGCGGAAGTGTCGGATCCACTCTTTGCCCTCCTAATTGCTTACTTAGGATACCTCCTCCAATTTATATATTCCACAAGGGCGCATTTGCTCCTTTTATACCTGCTAAAAAAAACCCTCTCTTTTCCTTCTTATCCCGTCCTGAACATTCCCAGACATCCAGTGTGACTGTTGCAAAACTCAACTGATTCGCTCAAGACCATAAGAAATAGGAACAGGCGTAGGCCATTCAGCCCCCTCAAACCTGCTCCATCATTCAATAGGATTATGGATGATCCAACATTCATCATGCCCATTTTCCTGTGTTTCCTGTTACCTTTGATTTCCCTACTGATCAAGAACCTATCTTAGCCACTAACTACCTCAGGATTCTGTCCCCACAACTCTCTATGGCAAGAAGTTGCAAAGACTCAACTCTTTGAGAGAAGAAATTCCTCCCATCTCAGTCTTAAATTGGTGACCCTTTATTCTGAGACTGCAACCTCTGGTCCTAGACTCTCCCGTGTTGGGCAGCATCCTCTCAGCATTTACCCTGTCAAGCCCCTTAAGAATCCTGTGTGTTTCAATGAGATCACCTCTCATTCTTCTAAACTTCAGTGATTAGAATCCCAACCTGCTTAGCCTTCACTCATATGACAATCCAACCATACAAGGGGAATCATCACGATCATGTGAGCATGGATTAGCCATTCATGCAGATCATGTCCTTTGGGGAGGAAAATCTGCCATTCCTACCTGGTCTGGCCTAAATGTGATTTTGGACAACAGCAATGTGGTTGACTCTTCACTGCCCTCTGGGCAATTTGAGATGGGCAATAAATACTGGCCTAGCCAGCAACACTCACAACCCATGAACAAATAATTTAAGAAATGCTGCTAAAGCAAAAACAGATTAGAAACAAACTCATTTTATTCACTTCCCTGGTGTCCTTTCTATTCCTTATGGAAACAGGAATGGGGGAGGGGGAAGACAAACGGAGAGAGGGAACATAAACGGTTTAATGGGGGAAGATGAACAGCGAGGGTGCAAGATGTATGGGGAAAGGGGGAAAATGAACAGGGAGGGGGGAAGAGACAAAAGGCTGAGAGGAGTAATTGTGATTTCTAATCAGCTTTCAAAATCTGCAAAGCGTGACCAGCTATCTGCTAGTGTGAGCGTGGCACACAACTGCTGTATATGGCGTCAATTACGCTCAGAAGTTTCTGCCTCCCACAAGTATGCATGGGAAACCAGGCCCCAGAAGTGTAAGCACGCTGATGAGATCAGTAAGCCACAAGGACATTTACACAGCATATATTGGTATGTATCATTGATACTCTTCCTGCATCCGCCCACGGTTCTAATACAACCATCAGACGTGGTGGCACTATTTTTGTGTGGTTTAGTAGAACTGAAGAGAATTTCTAATTCAACGAACTCTGTCTAATTCTGCTCCAAAAAATTAAGCACAGATTCTAGAGTAACCAACCAGCCTGGGACTAGGGGTACACTGCAATGTCAGAGATGCCTTCTTGCATAGAATGGAACATACAGCCCTGAAAGTGGCCATTTGACTGCAGCAATCCATGTCATCATTGATACTTTGCTCAAGCTTCCTCCTGACTAGCTAAATCTAACTCTGTCAAATAACCATTTAGTTTTTATGTTTATGTAGCCTCCCCTAAATGTACCTAAACCAAGTGACTTTGGAGAGATGGTTCTCTCACTGGACTTGTAAACCAGTGCTCAGGAGGGGACTGGCAGCTGTGGAATCTGAATTCAGTTAATACGTTTGAAATATAAATCTAGACTTAGTAATGGTAACCACAACAACCATCATTAATTGTTGTACAAACCCACCTGGTTCACTCACATCCTTCAGGGAAGGAAATCTGTCATTCCCACCTGGTCTGGGCTACATACATCTCCAGACCCATAGCTGTGTTACTAACTCTTAACTGCCTTCTGCAATGACTTTTATTCTTTATTCATTCACGTCACTGGCCAGGCAACATTTATTGCCCATCCCTAATTGCCCAGAGGGCAGTTAAGAGTCAACCACATTGCTGTGGGTCTGGAGTCACATGTAGGCCAGATCAGGTAAGGATGGCAGTTTCCTTCCCTAAAGGACATTAGTGAGCCAGATGGGTTTTTCCTGACAATTGACAATGGATTCATGGTCATCATTAGATTCTTAATTCCAGTTATTTATTGAATTCAAATTCCACCATCTGCTGTGGCAGGATTCAAACCCAGTCCCCAGAACGTGATCTGGGTCTCTGGATTCACAGTCCAGCGATAATACCACTAGGCCATCGCCTCCCCTGACCTAACAATTCAAACAGTTCATGGGCAGTTAGGGGTGGGCCACAAATACTGTCTTTACCAATGTCCACTTCCTATTAAAATAAAGGGAAAAAGATGAACAAAATCCACAGTCTCACCACTCTCTGCTTACGGCATTCAAGTCAATATGATGAAACGAATGTAGATGGAAAGCAATGAGATTTCCTGGGGTCTTGATGAAATTCTGCCCTTCAACCAAATCCAACAGATCAGTTGGTAATTTGTCATGACTGTGGATCATGTGCCGAATTATGTGCATTTTACTAATGATTATATATCAAACATATTGCACTGTGAATTACTGTAGCATCAGGAAGTGCACTACACAAATCACAGATCATAGAATCCCGACAGTGTGGAAACAGGCCTTTTGACCCAACAAATCCACACTGACCCTCACAGCATTCCACCCAGACCCATCCACCATAACCCACCTAATGTACACATCCCTGAACACTATGGACAATTTAGCATGGCCAATCCACCTAACCTGCACATCTTTGGACTGTGGGAGGAAACCAGGGCACCCAGAGGAAACCCACGCAGACATGGACAAAATGCACAAACTCCATACAGGCAGTCGAACCTGGGATCCTGGTGCTGTGAGGCAGCAGTGATAACCACTGAGCAACCGTGCCGCCCTTAATGTAAACTGCCCCTAATGTAAACCCAATCTTTCCATTTCTAATGTTGTAACTAGAGGTTTTAAAGAAGACTTCTTAAATCATTGCTAATCTCAAAGCTGTTTATTTAGTAAGGTGGCCGTTTCAAGTTCATTCAAGATTCTTGTGCAAGACATCAGGACCACGGAAACCTGCGATGATGTCATGGAGCTGTATGTCACACGCCTGTAAAAAGCCAGATCTTTCTCAATGGAAACTTCTGTATCCAACCAAGACCCAAGTATCCAACTGACCAGCTTCCAAACTGAAGATCACTGCAGTCAACAACAACACAATGTCATTGTCAAAAGCTAGAAGATTTAAGAGGAAGTCGCCTAATTTTCTTTTTTACCTTGGACTTTGACCCACAGGCTATATGCCTTCTTTGCCTGTATGCTTCACCCACAATGTTCCGAAAAAGACTGTCCTGTTCTGTTAGTAATTACCGAATTATTTTCCCACATGTAGATACATTTTTCATAATAAATGTGTTCCTGTATCTTGTTCATTGAGGAAACCTGGTGTCAGTCTCTTTTAAAATACAAAAGACCTAGGGTTACTGTAAATCAGGAACAAAAACAAAGTTGCTGGAAAAGCTCAGCAGGTCTGGCAGCATCTGTGAAGGAAAAAACAGAGTTAACGTTTC
>NW_025973755.1:0-8881 GCF_021869965.1 Rhincodon typus
GGGGACAGTGCAGAGGGAGCTTTACTCTGTATCTAACCCCGTGCTGTCCCTGCCCTGGGAGTGTTTGATGAGGGGACAGTGTAGATAGTTGTATTTTGTGCTAACGTTACTGGATGTAGAGATTACACAGTGCAGTCTGAGGAACAGTTGACCGTGTTGTGTGGGATTTGTGCTACTGTAAGGCAAAGGGATACGCACGGGAAAGATTTTGAAGTCTCTGCCCTTTTCGCTGAGCGATGATGCGAGCTCCCAGTAAATGAATGCTGGCAATATGGTAAAATGCTTCCAGCAGAGTGACTCGTGTCTCAGTGTGACTTTATGAGTGGAAATTTAAATAAATGGATTAAAGGGGAAAGACGGGAAATTTGTGCCTGAGCAGGCTGTGCAGGATATGAACTGACCACAAATAGAAACATAGAACTTGGGAACAGAAGTAAACCATTCAGCCCATCAGGTCTGCTGAATCCTCAACTCCATTTTCCTGCCTTTTCCCCGTAACCCTTGATCCCCATACTTGATGACCCAGCCTCGGCAGACGTCTGCAGTAAAGAATTCCACAGATTCACTCCCCTCTGAGAAAAGAAAAATGGGTGACCCCTTACTCTGACATGATGCCCCTCTGGTCCTAGACTCTCCCACAAGGGGAAACACCCTTTCCACATCTCCCCTGGCAGGTCCCCCTAAGAATCAAATACTTTCCAATATAGTCGCTTCACTTTCTTTGAAATGAGTACAGGCCCAACCTGTTCCATCTCTTCTCATAAGATTGTCCCTGGGATCAGCCAAGTTAACTCTCTCCAATCCCAGTCTAACTTTTCTTAGATAGAGGACCCAAAACTGTTCACAGAATTCCAGCTGTGGCCAGATTAGTGCCTTGTTTTGGAGGAAGTTCTTGTCTCACCAAGATAACACCTTCCAAACCCACAACCGCTTCCATCTAGAAGGACAAGGGCAGCAGATACATGGGAACACCACCCCCTGCAAGTTCCCCTCCGAGCCCCTCACCATCCTGACTTGGAAATATATCGCCGTTCCTTCACTGTCGCTGGGTCAAAATCCTGGAATTCCCTCCCTAAGAGCATTGTTGGTCAACCCACAGCACATGGACTGCAGTGGTTCAAGAAGGCAGCTCTCCCCCACCTTCTCAAGGGGCAACTAGGGACAGGGCAATAAATGCTGGGCCCAGCCAGCGATATCTGTAATCAATGAGTGAATTTTAAAAATCTTCTGGATGTCCCAGTGGAGTAGTTTTGACATGTAGAGAATGTTATAATGTGGTAAACATGCAGCCAATTTGCAAGCAGCTATATCTCAGACTCAACAATGTGAGAGAGGAGAATCTGTTCACACTGATGTAGGCTGATATTTTCTAGGCCAATGAGAGGAACTCTGCCTTTCTCTCTAGAATATAAAAGAAACAATAGTTTAAACACAATCTCTATTGGCACACACACCCAAATAAATAAGCATTTAGGGGGAGACTTTGGCTTGGAACTGGGATTCCTCAATGCAATTCTTGCTGTGAATAATGAGAAGTAAAGAGAATTTCAAATGACCTAAGAACATAACGGCATAAGAAATCAGAGCAGGAGTCGGCTATCTGGCTCATAGAGTGTGCACCGCCCTTCAATAAGGTTCATGGCTGATTTTATTGTGGCCTCAGCTCCACTTACCCGCCCGCTCACCGTAACCCTTCATTCCTTTACTGTTCAAAAGTCTATCTTTGCCTTAAAAACATTCAATGAGGAAGCCTCAACTACTTCACTCTGCAGGGAATTCCACAGATTCACAACCCTTCAGGTGAAGAAGTTCCTCCTCAATTCTACATCTGCTTCCCTTTATTTTGAGGCTGTGCCCTCTAGTTCTAGTTTCACCTGCCAGTGGAAACAACCTCCCTGCTTCTATCTTATCTATTCCCTTCATTATTTTATATGTTTCTATAAGATCCCCCCTCAATCTGCTAAACTCCAATGAGTATAGTCGCAGTCTACCCAATCTCTCCTCATAAGCCAACTGTCTCAATACCGAAATCAACCTTGTGAATCTCCTCTACACCCCTTCCAGTGCCAGTACACCCTTTCTCAAGTAAGGAGACCAAAACTATACCCAGTACCCCAGGTGTGGCCTCACCAGCTCCCTATATAGCTGTAACATAACCTCCTTGCTTCTGAACTCCATTACTGCAGCAATGAAGGACAATATTCCATTCGCCACCTTAATTACATGTTGTAACTGCAAAGCAACCTTCTATGATTCATGCAGGTCACCTGGGTCACCCAGGTCCCTCTGCATTGCATCCTTGGCCTCCCCCACTGTCACAGTGAGGCCAAATGTAAAACTCTATATCAGGGAGAGCCAACTCAGACTCGGGGACCAGTTCACAGATCATCTGTGCTCTGCATGCACCAACCAACCCCACCTTCTGGTTGCCATCCATTTTAATACCCTCCCACTCCCCTGGTGACATGTCCATCCTTTCGCCTCCTTCACTGTCAGAGTGAGACCAAACATAAACTTGCAGAAACAACACCTGATATTTCCCCTTGGGAGCTTACAGCCCAATGGTCTCAATATTGACTTCACCAGCTTCAAAATCTCTCCTCCCCTAACCCGTCCATCTTTTGATTCACCTATCCACTACACTCTTCCCACTGACCAACCACAATAACCCCTTACCTGTATCACTAGCTTCAAAATCTCTCCACCCCCAACCCCTGTCCATCTTCCTACTCATCTATCCGCTCCACCCTTCCCACTGACCAATCACAATAACCTCCTACCTGCATCGATCTATCACCGTCTTTCCTACCTTCTCTCCAGCCCCACCCCCCTCCCTCTACTTACATCTGGGCTTTCCTCCCCCTCCCCAGTCCTGACAGACGGTTTTGGCCTGAAATGTTGACTTCCCTGCTCCTCAGATGCTCTCTGACCTGCTGTGCTTTTCCAGCTCCACATTTATTGACTCTGGCTTCCAGCATCTGCTGTCCTTACTGTCTCCAAATCCCTCTGCACAGCAGCATGCTTCACCATTTAAGTAATAGTGCATTTTGCTGTTATTCCTACCAAAATGGATGACCTCACATTTACCAACATTGTATTCCACCCGCCAGACCCTTGCGCACTCAGTTAGCCCCATCTCTATCCCTGTGCAGGCTTTCAGTGTTGTCTGCACAGGTTCAGCATTAACACCAGTGGAAGATCAAGCCTGCTTTCGAGGCCGAAGCAGCTGAACACAATACGGGATGTTTTTCCAACTTATTGGCAGATGATGACTTTTCCCAGCCGACAACACACAGGCTCCAGTAGAATAATTGTTGGATAATTACTGGATTTGCATGCTTTCGTGCGACCATTGAAAAAATTCTGCCAGTTTTTCATGGAATACTTTCTGGCATGAACATCTCATTAGAGCAGGGTCTGACCGGATGTCTCAGCGGCTCTCAGCATGGGTCAGTTGATTTTATCATGTCAGTTTTCTGATTTAATGACTGCAGTGCTAATACTGAGCTTGTGGGCCAGATTCATGAATTATTCAGGTGGCAAACTGTGCTGAAAGTCCAGGAGCTGCCAACTTTCTGTTTGCATCAGAATAGTGCAGACTCAGATACACATCTCACTTTCACAGCCAAATGCAGACTCTTACATTCCCATCACCAGCTACCCGCCAGATTTACTTTTTAAATTTCCCTTGTGTCAACACCACAATACTCAAAACAAAAATTTTTTTTAAAAAATGCATTCATGGGGCTGGGGTGTTGTTATTTGCCACTTAGATATTGCCCAGATCTTGTTGCATGTGAACACGGACTGCTTCAGTATCTGAGGAGTTGTGAATGGCGCTGAACATTGTGCAATCATCGGTGAACATCCCCACTTCTGACCTTATGATGGAGGGAAGGTCATTGATGAAGCAGCTGAAGATGGTTGGGCTGAGGACACTACCCTAAGGAACTCCTGCAGAGATGTCCTGGAGCTGAGATGACTGACCTCCAACAACCACAACCATCTTCCTATGTGTCAGGTCTGACTCCAACCACCGGAGAGTTTGCCCCCTGATACCCATTGATTCCAGTTTTGCTCGGGCTCCTTGATACCACACTCAGTCGAATACAGCCTTGATATCACGGGCTGTCACTCTCACCTCACCTCTGGAATTCAGCTCTTTTGTCCATGTTTGAACCAAGGCTTTTGTTATGATCCCAGTTGATTTTTTTTATTTATTTGTGGGATATGAGTGTCACTGGCCAGACCAGTATTTATTACCCGTCCCTAGTTGCCCCTTGAGAAGGTGGGGGTGAGCTGCCTTCTTGAACCGCTGCAGTCCATGTGCTGTGGGTTGACCCACAATGTCCCTTAGGGAGAGAATTCCAGGATTCTGACCCAGAACATCTTCCTCAGTGTTCCGAGGAAGGGTCACTCAACCTGAAATTTCTCTCCACAGATGCTGCCAGACCACTGAGCTTTTCCAGCAACTCCTGTTTTCTGTTTCTGATTTCCAGCATCCACAGTTCTTTTGGTTATTATTTGACCTTTCCCTGAACTGTCCTGACTCCTTTCTAAGAGAGAAACTAAATTGGTTTCTGATCACCAGTCACATCTCTTCCAAAATACCCATAAAACTGTTCAGTCTCTGAGTTTTCTGAGATAAAACCACTCCTTGATTGTGCCAAACCAAAAACAAGCTCCTGTTTTTCAATATTTATTCCCGGATGTAAATCCCACAAAACCAAATTTTACTTTTACTATCTTTAAAATCTTTGAATTTGTGCCACCTGAATAATTTGGTTTATTCTATCTCCATGTCTTTTGTGAATAAACTTCTGTTTTATTGTTAAAGCAAATCTGCAGCATTGTGTGCTTGTGTAACAGAGAGAGACGAGACCATTTCATTATAAGCTAAACCAAATGAAAATAAGATCTAGCAAATAAGGTTTCAGTCTGGGATCGGACCTGCCCATTAATAATTTCAGCTGGGATTGTAAGAAATGGATCTCTTAGTGGGATTTTAAATTCACTTCCTCTGGTAGCTCATTCCATACACGCATCATCCTCTGTGTGAAAAAGTTGCCCCGTAGGTTCTTTTTATATCTTTCCCCTCCTACCTTAAACCTATGCCCCTCTAGTTTTGGACTCCCCTACTCTGGGGTAAAGACCTTGTCTATTTACCCTATCCATGCCCCTCATGATTTTATAAACTTCTGTAAGGTCACCTTGCAGCCTCTGATGCTCCAGGGAAAATAGCCCCAGCCTATTCAGCCTCTCCCTATAGCTCAAACCCTCCAACCCTGGCAACATCCTCGTAAATCTATTCTGCACCCTTTCAAGTTTCACAAATATTTTCTATTTTGGGGACACCAGAATTGAATGCAGTATTCCAAAAGTGACCTAACCAATGTCCTGTACAGATGTAACATGACCTCCCAACTCCTCTACTCAATGCATTGACCAATAAAGGCAATCATACCAAACATCTTCTTCACTACCCTGCCTACCCGTGACTCCATTTTCAAGGAACTATGAACCTGCACTCCAAGGTCTCTTTGTTTGGCAACACTACTATTAGTTGTATAACTCCTGCCCTGATTTGCCTTTCCAAAATGCAGCACATTACACTTATCTAGATTAAACTCTGTCTGCCACTCCTCGGCCCATCTGAACAATATCCCATTGTACTGTGAGGTAACCTTCTTCACCGTCCATTACACCTCCAATTTTAGTCTCATCTGCAAACTTACTAACCATACCTCCTATATTTTCTAACATTTAGAACTGTAAGTAAGGAAACCATAAATTGGGATGTCCCAGTTGGAATCAGTTAGGATATAGTTAGAAATGAGAAAAGAATGACTCAGACTGAGCGACAATATTTGAAATTGAAAATAAACAAATGCAGAAAGGTGGATAATGGAAAGAGACGAGATAGAAAAGTCATGGGAAATGGAATGTAGAAAAAAGAGATAAGGAACCTAGGGAACACAAACTGGACATGAAACAGTTTTGAGAAAAGAGAAATAACATAATTGTGGATAGAAGATGTATTAGCTTTAGAGAAAAGGGAGAAAGACAAAGTAATAAAGGAGAAAGACTAGAACTGAAAGGTGTTGGAAAGATGTTAGTATGCTTTCATTGTAATACAATTGAGCATACCAAAGCCAATTGCTAGGTATTGATTGAGAAACCAAAAGCAGTTGTAGGAAAACCTAGAGTTTTCAGATACGGAGATATGAGGAAATGAAGTGTGTACGAAAAGTGTAGGAGAAGGACAAAGAGAACATGTTACTATGGAATGTACTGAGGGAAGAGACAGAGGGAGAGAGTTAGCTCAGGCCTGTTTTGAAAATTCTTTATCAAATATTGACAAGGACGTTCAGACTGCTGGAGGCTCTGAGTATCTTATCCCAAAAAGATAGGCAATTTCTTAAGGAGTGCCAGGGGTAAACCTCTGGTGTGCCCATTCTAACAAGCTGGTGGTCCCTGCAGTACTTTCACTGAGACACCCATGCTGTCTCCCTCTGAGATAGAGGAGGGGTTGGGGGAATGTTTGTGGAGCAATGCTCTTGATCTTGGCTACAGTGGGATGTCCCTCTGGTACCTGCAGGAGACAAAAGCGAGAAAGTGGAGGTTTTGGCGGGTTGATAGTGAGTGCCACAGCGAGGGGTAACGCAGCACAATAGTGAACAGGGTCCATACCCGAAACGTCAGCTTTCCTGCTCCTCCAATGCTGCTTGGCCTGCTGTGTTCATCCAGCTCTACACCTTGTTATCTCAGCAGTTCCTACTATCAGTGAACAAGGTTCCTGGCTCAGGTGATGGACATGGAGATTTTTAGCATCCCGACAAGACTGATCCCAGTCTTCACCAGTGAGGAGCAAGATCCTCTCCTCATGAGCAGGGGTGGGGTGAGCGTCCAACTGTTGGATACCCCTGGCCTTTCCTGCTCTGTTCATGGGCCATTTCTGTTTTCCTAGATTGAGAAGGAGGGTGGGATTGGGTGAGTTGAAGGTGGGAGAACCGTTGGTGAGATTTCTCCCAAGTGAGTGAGTAGGTAGGGCAAGGGGCAAAGCAGTGTTGGAGGTTGGGGTAGGTGCTGTCGAGCGAGGGAAGACAATAGCAAGAGTAGGTGGGAAGTGGGGGCAGGAGCAGAGGGAGAGAGCGAGTGTGTGAGGCATCAGAGAGAAGAGGGTGGCTCTCACTCTGGAAGAGCAGAGAAGGTGATTGATTCTCCTATAGTGTGGGGCATTCCTCCAGAGAGGGGAAACAGCCCCTCCCCGAGAGCTGGCCTTCGACCAAGGTCTGCTGTAGTGACTCTCACTGTCAGCCCTGAGGGATAAGGACAGGCCTCGTCTGCACCACCCCATCCAGGAGGAACCCCAGTTCCCTGTCTGTAAAGCAGGATGCTGCTTTCTCTCAGTCTCTTCTCTTTTACACTTCCTTTGCTGAAAGAATTCTAACATTCTCCCAATTGGGGGTGTTCCTGCTCTCTCTCTCTCTCTCTCTCTGTGTGTGTGAACAGTCAGAGGCTCCTCCCTTTGATTGGTCTATCCTGAACTATTCTTGTTGGTTACAATCAGAAATGGCAGATGAACCAAATCCTGAGGGCACAGGGTGGGTATTCCCTCATCCTGCTGGTACAGTAAGACCTGATTGTTCTTTCTAAAGTTGCAATTTTAGTTTTCACATGCACTTATCTTAAAAGCCAGAGGTTCCAGGGACCACAATATGTCCTTGTTAACCCATTCCTTCCTGAAGGAGTCAAGTTGTTCACTACCTCATTCAGGTACCTCTCTTTACAAACATTGCCACCAGATTATTGTATTGCATTGTGGGGACATCTATCTGACTCTCAGCAAGTCTTTTCAGCAAGGAGTGGGTGGCTACTGGATCAAAGTCAGGGGCTTAAATCCAGGCGAAATTCCCCACCTCCAACTTTGAGGATTTAAGCCAAGATCGATTATCTCAGCAGAGATCGCAGTGAAACCTGGGATCTTGCTGTCCCCTCTTGTGCTCAGCAACACACAGGCCAGAGTGTCATTCTACCAGGGGAAGGTACAAGTTAATAACCTTACACAAGCTAAAGTGCTTCAGATCAGTATTTACTGCTTTTTGTTTTGGTATTTTGGCAGGTTTGAGTGGGAAAGTATTTGAAAAGGGACAGGAATTTCACCGACTCTGTTCAGAGCATGGAAGATTTTGGCTGCAAACAGACATCGCTGTCCAAAACAACAAATCATTTCCCATTTCTGGGAAGGTGCGGGATATGGAGTTGTTAGGTTGCTTTCAAGAGCATGAACTGCTCAAAATAATTGCTCCTGTCAATAAGATAGAGAGAGAGAGAGGGAATGACATAAAAAGGAGATATATATATATAGATGGAGAGAAAGAGAGACTGACACAGGGAGAAAGAAAGGCAGGAGGATATTCAGAATGGGACAGGTGGCAGGTAGAAAAGAGAGAAAGAGGGAGAGATAGAAGGCACAAATAAAGAGACTGAGAGCTAGTGAGAGAGTTAAAGAGAAGAACCAACATTTCGTCTGGCAGCATCTGCGAAGGAAAAAAATCAGAGTTAACATTTCGGGTCCGGTGAGCCGTCCTCAGAACTGTTCTGAGGAAACGAAATGTTAACTCTGATCTTTTCTTCACAGATGCTGCCAGACCTGCTGAGCTTTTCCAGCAACTTCTGTTTTTGTTCCTGATTTACAGCATCTGCAGTTCTTTCGGTTTTTATCAAAACATTTTGGCGTATCTTAGATTATAAACATCACTGGTATTGTCACTGCAGTAGTAATCCCGACACCCAGGCAAATCTTCTGTGAAAACAAGGTGTAGAGCTGGATGAACACAGCAGGCCAAGCAGCATCATAGGATCAGGAAGGCTGACGTTT
>NW_025973756.1:0-5166 GCF_021869965.1 Rhincodon typus
GCTTGGCCTGCTGTGTTCATCCAGCTCTACACCTTGTTTTCCCACCCACAGATGTGCCTGCAACTATTGTAATCAAGCTAGTAATTAGAGCAAGATCATAAACATGCAACATATTTATTGTTTTTTTTCATTCTTCAACATGCAGACTTGCCATGCAGGAACATGAAATAATGTTCAATGTTGTGCATCAGATTCAGGAATTTGAGAACGAATGTTTACAGTCTTGTTGAGAAAGCTTGACAGTTCAGTAACAACTTATAAGCGGCTTTGTTCTTTGGATCCATGAGGGCTGAATTAGATCCACTCAAACATGCATTTAGTATCTATCAAGTGAGGAGATTTGACTCCCATTCTTTTAGAGTTGAGTAAATCCTAGATATTGGATTTCAGAAAATGATTTTCTAACATGCTATTGAAGTTTCTCAGAAACAATGTACTATTTATTGGGTAACAGAGAACAAATGATTTCAGAACAGTGCATCTAACTTAGATCTTTGAATTATCTTTTCTCATTAGCATCGTTACATGATAAGCTAAATAACATACATTGCTTTTTTGCTTTATGTCCAGGTATAGAATTTATAATAGCTGCTTCACTTAAACAGAACAACAGTTTACAAGCAATGCATGAGTCAGGACATTGGATACCGATCAACCAACTTGGCAAGAGTTAATGTTTGGCTCACAGAGCATGGCATGTGGAAGGTGGAATGAATCAAAAATACAGAGTGGGTACTTGAAGACTCCAGTTCATTGATTGCAACTCCAGGCCTCCAACTTTGACAAAAGCCATCAGCATATCAGGTTGTGCACTATGGGTAATGACCACCTATACCCTTGTCCACAGAACAAAAACAGAAGTTTCTGGAAAAGCTCAATGGGTCTGGCAGCATTTGTGAAGAAAAAATCAGAGCTAACGTTTCAGGTCTGGTGACTCTTCCTCAGAACTGAAGTAGTAGTTGGGCAAACGTCAGTTTATATGCAGAAAATAGGGAGGGGATGGGGTGGGGAATAAATGATAGGATAGAGCCTAAAGAGAGAGAAGAGCAGTTGGATAGACAAAGGAATTGATAATGATCTGGCTGGGAGGGTGAATAGTTGTTAATGGGGACGGTCAGTGACTAACAATAGGTAGTGTGTAATGGCAGGCTATGTGATAACAAGGCGTGGTGTGTGGGGTGGGGAGCTGGGACATGGAAGAGTTTAGGTCCTAAAATTATTGAACTCGATATTGAGTCTGGAGGACTGCAGGGTCCCAAAGCGGAAAATGAGGTTTTGTTCCTCCAGCATGCGTTGAGCTTCCCTGGAACACTGCAACAAGCCAGAGACAGAGGACATTAAAGTGGCAGGGAACAGGTAGCTCAGGGTCTTTTCTATGAACAGAACGTAGATGTTCTGTGAAGCGGTCATCCAGTCTATGCATCGTTTCCCCAATGTAGAGGACACCACATTGTGAGCAGCGAATGCAGTAGACTAGATTCTGGGAAGTGCAGGTGAAGTGTTACTTCACCTGGAAGGTATGTTTGGGCCCTTGGATAGTGGGGAGGGAGGAGGTAAATGGGCAGGTGTTGCACCTTCGCCGGTTGCAGGGGAAGGTGCCATGGGGCTGTGGGGGGATGTTGAAAGTGAAAGAAGAGTGAACCAGGGTGTCCCAGAGGAAACAGTCCCTGTGGAAGGCAGACAAAGGAAGGGAAGGGAATATGTGTCTGGTGGTGGCGTCTAGCTGGAGGTGGCGGAAATGGTGTCTGATAGAGGTACATGTCTGATGCTAACCTCTATGGTAGATATCAGGCATGTACCAGTTTAACTGCACCTTTGTGGCACATCTCTAATCCACTTATAAAATAGTTCTGAGCTTTGGAATGCATCAGTACTTTTTATTGTAATGCTGCTGTCAAGACACTGCATAAAAGGACTAGCATCTCTTTCATAGATTGGACCAGGGTAGATCATAAGGCGCGGCCATTCAAAGTATCTGGTGTAAGGGGGATCCGTACATCTGCAGGTCTGGAATAGGTCACAGTGAATCCTGCATGTTTGATTCATCCAGTCTAGAGATTCGCAGTAAGTCATTCGGGGAACTGGACAGATACCAGTCAGAGATGTGGTCACTCATCAGTCTGGTTCGTTTCTCCAAGTTTGTAAGGGGATGGGCTGCAGCTATTCCTAGGAGTGTGTATTCTGAAAGTCAACGGGAGTTATCAGGGGCAGTGCTGATGTGGGGATGTCAATCGTTTGGTTTGGAGGCAGTATGCTGGGATGCAAAGCGGGTGATTGCAAAGGGTGGCAACTTCAACATATAAGGAAGAAAGATGATAGAGCATGGGAGGGCAAAGAATACTGCAGGAGGGGGATTAATTGTTGGCAACCATCATCCAGGCTTCATTGATGGGTCAGTGCATGATTGTGTTTGGCATAACTATGCTGTATGCCTGAGGCTCAATGGGAAAGTAAATAATTAAATAAATCGGTGGGTGGGGAACATGAGGAATATCAAAATTGATGGAAATGGCAGGGAGGACAAGGAGGGAGGTACAATAGGATGTTACCCTAAACGGAGAGGCTGAGTCTGTGATTCACTCTGCGAGCCTCCACTGCTATTGCCTTCCATCCTCATTCAAATTGCAGAAGTGAGATCCACTCCACTTTCCTGCTTTATCTCCATAACGCTGTTTTCTTCCTTAATGCTTAGAAATTTGTCTACTTCAGCCTTGACTGTACTTTATGACCTAGTCTCGACAACCTTCTGCGATAAAGAAATCAACAGATTCACGATCTTCTTAAAGAAACATAATCCTCCTCATCTCGGTCTTAAATGGGTGACTCCTTACTCTGAGATTGACTGTCTGGTCCAAAACACAAAAGGAAGCAATCCCTCTACATTTTTCAAGCCCCCTAAGAATCTTTCATAAGAACATAAGAACATAAGAGCTAGGAGCAGGAGTAGGCCATCCGGCCCCTCGAGCCTGCCCCGCCATTTAATAAGATCATGGCTGATCTTTTTGAGACTCAGCTCCACTTACCCGCCCTCTCACCATAACCCTTAATTCCTTTACTGTTCAAAAATTTATCTAGCCTTGCCTTAAACACATTCAGTGAGGTAGCTTCAACCGCTTCACTGGGCAGGGAATTCCACAGATTCGCAACCCTTTGGGTGAAGAAGTTCCTCCTGACCTCAGTCCTACATCTGCTTCCCTTTATTTTGAGGCAATGCCCTCTAGTCCTAGTTTCACCTGCTAGCGGAAACAACCTCCCTGCCTCCACCTTATCTATTCCCTTCATAATATTATATGTTTCTATAAAATCTCCCCTTTCATGTTCAATAAGGTCTCCTCTCATTCTTCTAAACTCCAATAAGCCAACATACTCAACCAACGCTCTTAAAAAGAAACCTCGATAACCAAAATCAACCTCATGAACCTTCTCTGGACTGTGTCCAATGCCAGTGTATCTTTCCTTAGATAAGGGGATCAAAATTGTTCACTATATTTCCATTGTGGTCTGACTAGTTTTAGCAGCACCTCACTACTTTTTTATATCATTCCCACTGAAATAAAGGTCACCATTCCATAAGCCTGCCTATTTGCCTCTGAACTGCGATGCTGGTTTGTTGTGATTTAAGCACAATGACCCCCAAATCTTTCTGTGCTGCAGTAATTTCCATCACGCATGGAAATTATCAAAATGTGACATATTTCTGACTCCTACTTCATTTTCTACTAATTTTTGGTTATAATTTAGTTTTGGGAAAAAATAGTCTCTATATGTTCCAGGTTTTTATTCTCAACATTGTATTAAAATGCAACTTATAACATTTCATGATGCGACAATATATATAATCTTAAATAAAATTACATTGGAATCAGTGCTATGCAGGTTGATATCACTAACTCAAAGCTTTTCAGTTTTCATCATAATCTATCACTGAATTTTAACTTCTTGGTTGTGTAAAGATTTAGTATTTTGATATCTTGTCATATGGACGAAGGCATACTGAAAACATTTATTTGTGTCAAGAAGCGGATAAAAAGATTGCACTTTACATTATAATTCTTGTGAAAATTAGCTTTAAATCAGTTTCTTCATGATGTTCATCTCTTACTTGTCAAACAGTACTCAAAGTAGCTAGTTATGGATCCTATTTTTGGACAAGTCATGATAAATACTTATTTTCAGTGGTACTGTCATCTCAGAACTATGTTTTTAATCTTTAAAATTTAAGTAAACATTAAAATTCACAAATAACTTTGAACTCTTTCATAAATTTATTGTACCAGTTGTGTCAAATAACTGCAAGAATTATGTCGGTCATTTGCAACTGCAATAATTAAAAGCCTATAAACAATTTAAAGGCTTCCGGTAAACCTGTAATGTGAGGTCTTACACTCACATATTTACAAAATGTAAAACAAAGCACATGCAAAAAAATACAAAAATTACAGAATACCCTACTGAGAGGGTAATTTCATTTTGAAAGAATTATGAAGTAAATCAAAGCAGTGATGGACTAGTGTTGTAATACTGATGTTTTGAATTAAATTGGATTCTGCATATGCAGGATAACGTAACTTATACAAAAAAATTGTTACATTTTTTTCTTGCATTGTGGGCATTCCTGACCAAGCCAACACTTGCTGCTTGTCCCTAATTACCCTGGAGAAGGTGTGGTGAACAGTCTTCCTGAGCCAGTGTAGTCCGCTTGGTGTAGGTGTATTCATAGTGCCGTTAGGGAGGGAGTTCCGAGATTTTGCCTCAGTACAACAAATGAATGGTGATGTAGTTCCAAGTGTAGGTGCCAGGGTCTTGGAGTGGAGTTTTGCAATGGTGGCGCTCCTATTGTATCTACTACCCATGTCCTTTTAGGCGTTAGAGATGGAGAGTTTAGAAGGTTCTGTTGAAGCAGCTTTGTGAGTTACTCCTGCGCACCCTGTAGATGGTACACAATGCTGCCACTGCGTGTGCCAAAACTTGACAGAGTGAATACTTAAGATCAAAGATGGGGCATCAATCAACCAACAGATGGTGTTGTTCTTTAATATGTTTAGAGCTGCACCCATCCAAGCAGGTGTCGATGGTGGACAGGGAGTCAGGAAATGAGTTACTCATACATCTATGTAATTGCCAGCCTCAATCTTCTCTGGTCAGCACATTAGCTATCCAGCTAGT
>NW_025973756.1:5176-8880 GCF_021869965.1 Rhincodon typus
TGCCAGCCTCAATCTTCTCTGGTCAGCACATTAGCTATCCAGCTAGTCCAGTTCAGTTTCCGCTCAAAGGTAATGTTTTGGATGTTGACAATAGGGTATCCAGGGATGATAATGTTATTGAAGGTCAAGTAGAGATGGTTAGATTCTCTCTTGTTGGAAATGATCACTGCCTGGTACATGTTTGGTAGAAATATTACTTGCAATTTATCAGCCCAACATTGAATGCTTTCCAGATCTGAAACACTCCCGGTGTCCACAGACCTGGAGTGTTTCACTATTTGATCATGCCATGACAACGAGAGAAGGGGTAATTGTGTCCCCTCTTTTTAAATGCATCTCAGTCAATCCCAATAAAATTTAATGTTTGTTTTTCAACACATACTTTTAACTTCAATTGAAAGTTGGTTAACTAGATAAAAGTGAAGGAGCTAAATCCAAATTTCTTTATAATGCAATGTAGAGAAATTTTATTCCCTACTAATGCTGAGAAAAATAATAAAATATGACTTCTACCACATGCACAACTATAGGTAACATGTTTTAAAAGAAAAAGGGAGAGTGTATACAGCAAGCAGGAAGATAAAATCCTATACCTTAAACTCTTAGAGCCCTTGGGTTATGAAAGTGAAACTTGACTGGATAGCATACTGCATTTTGTAGAATCTTGGAGTTCACAGTAATATGTTGTTTTCTCAAGTTGTTTTTTTAACAGGTACTTTATTGAGAGATGGTAAGGCACAGAGAGAGGGACAGGAAGCAAGCTTTCCAGGTTCTGTTGTTGTGGAAACATGGTTCCTTCTCTGTCTGCTCTGCCAAATAAAACAACTACAACATGGTTAATTTGTACATGACCAAGTTTCTCCCCATCGTCTTTCAAAGCTGAATACGCTGCAGGGAATCTTTCATCTCTTAATATGTGAACTTATCATGCAAGTGTAAATCAGACAGGAGATGTGAATTTCTTGATGCTGGCTTAGTTGTATGGTTTCACTATCTTTGGGTGAAATAGTAATTTCAGTGCAGCCAGATTAACTGTATTCTTCTTTACTTCTTATAACACTTTTCTTCTGTTCTGGCCTGCTATCCATAATCTCCATGTTTTCCTACCCCTTTAATCTCTCTCTCTCTCTCTCTCTGGGCTCTATCTCCACTTATCCCTTTACCTCTCACCTCCTCCTGTGTTCCCCCAACTTTGGTTTCAGCATAAATACCATTTTGTTCCAGCTGAATGAAGAGTCACCGGACTCGAAATGTTAATTCTGCTTTCTTCCCAGAGATGCTGCCAGACTTGCTGAGGTTCTCCAGCAATTTCTGTTTTTGTTTCGGATCTCCAACATTCGCAATTCTTTGTTTTATCTTACCGTATTGTGTATGGTTTCGCTGACTTTTCTCAGTCTGTAATCAATGGATATAGCAGCTATTTTAGATCTGTATTTCTACTCTTTAAAGATCACTTTATCTACAAAGGTCTAAGGCATTAATCTTTACCAGTGGCATAACAGGACTCAGAAATAGTACCGAATATTGTGCAATCATTAACTAACATCCCAACCTCCGACCTTCTGATGGAGGGAAGATATTTGATAAAGCAGCTGATGAAGCAGTTGAGGACACTGTCCCGAAGGACTCCAGCTGTAATGTGCTGGAAGTGACACAATTGATCTTCAAGAAACACAACTGTGTACCTATGTTCTATGTAGGATTCAAACCAGTGAATGGACTTTCTCCCAGATTCCCACTGAATCCATTATAGCCAGAGCCCCTAAAGGTCAAAATCTTCCTTGATGTTAATTTCACTATCAAGAGTTGAATGGCAATGGTGGAACCCAAACTAAACATCAACGAGTAGGTTATTACTTTTCAAGTGATGCTTGTTAGCATTTTCCATCACTTTGCTGATGATTGAGAATAGACTGATGGGTCAGAAACTAGTCAGGTTGGATTAGTTGTGCTTATTGTTGACAAGACATACTTGGACAATTTTCTACATTATCTGCTAAATGTACAAGACAGGCATTGTAGCTGTACTGGAAGAGCCTGGCTAGGCATGCAGCTAGTTCAGGGGCACACGTCTTACTACTATTACTGCAATGCTGTCCTGACCCATAAGCTTTGCAGCATCTAGTGCCTTCAGGCACATCTTGACATCATGTGGAGTGAACTGAATATTTGCACAGTGCTACCTGTGTTGCTGGATACACCGAGGAAGAGGCCAAGAAGGATCATCCATTTGGATTTCTGGCTGATAATAATTTGCAATTGCTTAGCCTGGCCTTTTACGCTGATATGCTTGGCTCCCCCATCTTTAATGGTCGGGCTGTTTTGGGAGCCTATTCCTCCAGTAAGTTGTTCAATTGTCCACCATTATTCATGACTGGACTGCAGAGCTTAGATTGGATCCAATCATCATGAAACATTTAGCCCTGTCTCTCTCGTATTTCTCCTGTTTGCATGTAAGTAATACGATGTTGTATTTTTGCCAGATTGGCATTTCATGTTTAGATAGGCCTGATGCTGTCTCTGTCCTAACTTACTGCAACCTTTATTGAACTAGCGTAGATCGCCTGACTTGATAGCAATGATAGAATGAGGAATATACTGGACCATGAAGTTTCATATTGTGGTTTAATACAATTATACTACAGGAGAAGGCCCACAGTGCTTCAGGATAACCAGTTTTGAGTTGGTGGGATTGTTCAAAGTCTGCCCCTTTTAATGTGGTGGTAGTGCAATATAATACAATGGAGGATATCCTCAATGTGTAGAAAGGACTACATTTCTGTAAGGATTATGTGGAACTCATTCCTATCGTACTGTCACAGACAGACTATTTGCAACACGTGGGTTGATGGGAATGAGACCGTGTAGGTTTTTGCTTTTATTGGTTCCATCGCCAGCTGCAGACCTAAAAACATTGAAGTCATTTTCTATCAGATTAGTAGGACATCCAACTACTTTTCAGTTCTTTCAACCATGGAAATTATTTGAAAGTAAAGATAAATGAGAACAGTTTTGTCAAACTTCCTACAGTAGGTGTGTGTATTTGTGCTTTCAATATGGAGGTCACTTAAGCAGTTCTCAGCTGCCTAGTATATTTTTTTCACACCATTAATTCTAATTCTAAATGACAGAACTTATATTGGAAGCTTACTATGGCACCAGATTTCTCAACATGTGCTTACACTGAGAGGAGTACAATGACCCAGATATTTTGATCAAGATCAGAAATACCCTCTGTTCACTTCATGATCAGATTTAAAAAAAAATACCCACTTACCTTTAAATGGTGCAGGGCTGGATGAACACAGCAGGCCAAGCAGCATCATAGGAGCAGAGAGGCTGACGTTTCGGGCCTAGACCCTTCATCAGAAAAGGGGGAGGGGAAGGGGGTTTTGAAATAAATAGGGAGAGAGTGGGAGGCGGATAGAAGAGGGATAGAGGAGAGGATAGGTGGAGAGGAAACAAACAGGTCGAAGAGGCGGGGATGGGGCCAGGAAAGGTGAGTGTAGGTAGGGAGTTAGGAAGGGGATAGGTCAGTCCAGGGAGGACGGACAGGTCAAGGGGGCGGGATGAGGTTGGTCGGTAGGAGATGGAGGTGCGGCTTGGGGTGGGAGGAGGGGATAGGTGGGAGGAAGAACAGGTTAGGGAGGCAGGGACGAGTTGGACTGGTTTTGGGATGCGGTGGGGGGAGGGGAGATTTTGAA
>NW_025973757.1:0-1117 GCF_021869965.1 Rhincodon typus
GCCGCACTGTCAGAGGGTCAGTACTGAGGGACTACTGCAGGAGGACTCCTTCAGTCAGAAAAATTCAACCAAGTCCTTACCTGTTCTGATTGTTACAGGTGACATATATCTTTAGTGACTGTGTCCTGAGCAATCTATATTATTCAGTGCATATCCCTAGATCAGATTAGGTGTTCATTACTTCATTACTCTCATTGGAAGCCTGTTGCGCACATGTGACTGCTCCATTTCCAGCTTTTCAACAGTGTCTATACTATAAATGTATTTCATTGGCTTTTCAGAGTGCTTTATGACATCTGGGATCTTGCCATACCAATGAAAAGGCAAAAGAGATCTTCTATTTAATCCCAATGCAGTCGGTCAGACCATTTCCACACGTCTGCGCAAATACATCTACTTTGGTGCTACATTACCTACAGAAAACACGTTTAAGTTAATTGATGCAATCCCCCAGACTTCTTTATTACTCATGCACCAATATGTGTTGCAAAAATGTTCTCATTTCAAGTTTAGGGAGTTATAACAGAGAAGTTATTCAGCTGAAATCCCTTTAGATAACATTTCCAGCAGAGAATAAAATCTACAAAATTCATTGCTTTCAAGTTTCCATTTAAAATGGATTTCACATTCAATGACCTGGTGTCAGTTACAGAGAGCGGGAGGATTGTCGGGGCAAGACTAGGCTACAGAGAGAGGGAGGGTAGTAGGGGCCGGCGGAGGTGACAGAGAAAGGGAGGGTTGTAGGGGCTGGTGTAGATTACAGAGAGAGGGAGGGGTGCAGGGGCTGGAGGAGGTTACAGAGAGTGGGAGGGGTGTAGGGGCCGCAAGAGGTTACAGTGAGAGGGAGGGTTGTAGCCGCAGGAGTAGGTTACAGAGAGAAGAAGTATTGTAGATGCTAGAGGAGGTTACAGAGAGAGAGGGTTGTAGGGGCTGTAGGAGGTTAGAGAGGGATGGTTGTAGAGGCTAGAAGAGGTTATAGCGAGAGGGTTGTAGTGCTAGAGGAGGTTATAGAGAGAGGATTGTAGGGGTTAGAGGAGGTTATAGAGAGAGGGTTGTAGGGGTGAGAGGAGGTTATCGAGAGAGGGTTGTGGGGCTGGAAGAGTTTATAGAGAGAGGG
>NW_025973757.1:1127-8880 GCF_021869965.1 Rhincodon typus
GATGTATTTCCATTTTATTCTAATGGAGGAGATAAACAATAAAGATATTGAGAGACACTGGAGCAAGTCAGTCACTGATGCTGACTGATGATATTATTTGTCTTCCAGAGGGGTTAATGAAGGCAAATAATATTAATCAGAAGTATATACAATGGTTATAATCTGGTCTCATTGCATCCAGTTGGGTTGAAGAGTAACTCAGTAAATGGAGATGTTGTAATTAGAATAGTGGAACAAATTTAAGGTTCTTGTGAAGATTTGTAGCTCGGGTTGAGGGTGAGGTTGTTGATTTGCTCACTGAGCTGACTGGTAACGTTTCGTCACCACGCTAGGTAACATCATCAGTGCTGCCTCCAAAGAAGCGATGTAGTTCTACTCCACTTAGTATTTATATGATCCGGTCTGTTGAGGTGTTTTGTGTCATTTCTGGTCCTTTTTTGCAAGGGTGTGTATATGGGGCCTAATTCCACATGTTTATTGATTGCATTACGGGCGGAGCACCAGCCTCTAGGAATTCCCATGTGTGTCTATGGTTGGCTTGAGCTAGGATGGTCATGTTGTCTGAGTTAAATTGATGGCCTTCATTGTCCGAGTGCACTGAAATGAGGGAAGGTTCATAGTGTACTTTTGCTGTTAGCTGGTGTTCGTGTGTCCTGATAGCTAGTTTCCTTCCTGTCTTCCTGATGTAATGTTTGTGGCTGTCCCTGCACGGTATTTTGTGCACTACATTGGTCCTGCATGTCGTGGGTTTGGGCTCTTTGGTCCTTGTAAGTATTTGTCACAATGTGGCTGTGGGTCTGTGTGCTATCCTGATTCCTCATGGTCGTAGGAGTCTCTTTGTCAGGTCTGATTTGTTCTTGACATACAATAGTGTAGCCAGTGTATTAGGTCGTATTGTCTCATCTCGGTGTTGTCTATCTATTAGGTATCTGTGAATGAAGCTGGTGGGGTATCCATTGAAGCGAAGACCTTGTAAAGGTGCTCTTCCTCCTTCTTGTGAAGTTCCGGTGTGTTGCAGTGAGTTGTGGCCCGTTTGAATAGAGTCCTTACACAGCTTTGTTTGTGGGCGTTGGTGTGATTGCAGATTGAGGATTTGGTCAGTGTGGGTTGCCTTTCTGTATACTGTGGTTTGGAAATCCCCGTTTGTCATTCGTTCTATCCTGACGTCTAGGAGCGGAAGTTGATTGTTGTTTTCCTCTTCTCTTGTGAATTCGATCCCGGTGAATATGTGGTTGATGAGGTGGTGTGTCTCTTCTAACTTATTGTGTTTAACGATGACAAATGTGTCGTCCATGTATCATATCCATAGTTTGGGCTGTATGAGGGGGAAGGTAATGGGTTCCAATCCTTGCATGACTCTTCTGCAATAAGCCCTGAGATGGGTGACGCCATAGGTGTGCCATTAAGCTGTTTGTCTACTTGACTGTTAAAGGTGAAGTGTGTGGTGAGGCATAGGTCCAGTAGGCTGAGTATGTTGTCCTTGCTGATGGAGCTGTTGTCAGCGTTCCTGTTTCCTCTAGTAATGTAGCCAGTGTTTCTTTGGCTAGTGGGATGTCAATGGACGTGAATAGGACTGTAATGTCAAAGGATACCATAATCTCGTTGTGATTAACTTTGATGTTGCTGAGGTTATTAACGAATTCCCAGGTTGAGTGGATGGAGTGGGGTGATCCATCGACTAGGTGTTTCAGTCTTTGTTGGAGGTCCTTAGCTAACTTGTGTGTAGGTGTGCCTGGTAGGGAGACTGTGGGTCTGAGGGGTATGGTTTGTGTACTTTGGGGAGTCCGTAGAAGCGGCGGGGGGTGGGTGTTCGAGCTTTCTGGTTTCATTTTGATGTAGTCTGTCTTGGTTATTTGCCCTGCATTGTTTAGTCTCCTCAGTATATGGGTGATGCTATTTCCAAGCTGCGGTGTTGGGTCTATTGCCACCTGTTGGTAAGTGCCTGTATCTGCAAGCAGCTAGGATATCATACATGGACGACACATTTGTCATCGTTAAACGCAATAAGTTAGAAGAGACACAGCACCTCATCAACAACATACTCACCGGGATCGAATTCACAAGAGAAGAGGAAAACAACAATCAACTTCCGCTCCAAGAAATCAGGGTAGAATGAATGATGAACAAGGATTTCCAAACTACAGTATACAGAAAAGCAACCCACAATCATCAATTTCCACAGCAATTACACCAACGCCCACAAACAAAGCTGTGTAAGGACTCTATTCAAACGGGCCACAACCCACTGCAACACACCAGAACTTCACAAGAAGGAGGAAGAGCACCTTCACAAGGTCTTCGCTTCAATGGATACCCCACCAACTTCATCCGCAGATACCTAATAGATAGACAACACCAAGATAACAGAATACGACCTAATACACTGGCCACACTATTGTATGTCAAGAACGTATCAGACCTGACTCCTACGACCATGAGCAATCAGGATAGCACACAGACCCACAGCCACATTGTGACAAACACTTACAAGGACCAAAGACCCAAACCCACGACATGCAGGACCAATGTAGTGCACAAAATACCGTGCAGGGACTGCCACAAACATTACATCAGGCAGACAGGAAGGAAACTAGCTATCAGGACACACGAACACCAGCTAACAGCAAAAGTACACAATGAACCTTCCCTCATTTCAGTGCACTCGGACAATGAAGGCCATCAATTTAACTCAGACAACATGACCATCCTAGCTCAAGCCAACCATAGACACACATGGGAATTCCTAGAGGCTGGTGCTCCACCCGTAATGCAATCAATAAACATGTGGAATTAGACTCCATTATACACACCCTTGCAAAAAAGAACCTGAAATGACACAAAACACCTCAACAGACTGGATCATATAAATACTGAGCTGAGTAGAACTACATCACTTCTTTGGAGGCAGCACTGATGATGTTACCTAGCATGGTGACGAAACGTCTGTACAATAACAAGTCAGCTCAGTGAGTAAGACAACAACCTCAGTGGAACAAATTCCTCTGGAAGGCATTAGTTTTATTTTGTGGAATGACCTGGCAAGTTCAAAACATTGGCCACATTGAGGATGTTGTAACAACCAGTGACAGGAAATATGCTGAGATGTTAGAAAAGGAATATTCTGGATTGTTTCCTGATGGTGTTGTAAATATAATTGTATCTTGTTAGACATATGGTTTTCTTGTGAAATAGACGTAACTTATTATGTAGAACATACATAGATACTAAAAAAAATTCATAAAGTCATAGAGATGTACAGCATAGAAACAGACCCTTCATTCCAACCTGTCCATGCCAACCAGATATCCTAAATTAATCTAATTCCATTTGCCAGCGTTTGGCCCACATCCCTCTAAACCCTTCTTATTCACATTCCTATCCAGATACCTTTTAAATACTGTAATTGTACCAGCCTCCACCACTTCCTATGGCAACTCATTCCATACACACACCACCCTCTGCATGAAATGGTTGCCCTTTAGGTTCCCTTTAGATCTTTCCCCTCTCACCTGAAACCTACGCCCTCTAGTTTTGACTCCCCTTCCCCGGGGAAAAAACTTTGGTCATTCAGCCTATCCCTTATGATTTTATAAACTTCTGTAAGCTCACCTCTCAGCCTCCAACGGTCCAGGGAAAATAGCCCCAGACTATTCAGACTTTCCTTGTAGCTCAAACCCTCCAAGCCTGGCAATATCCTTGTGAATCTTTTCTGCACCATTTCAAGTTTAACAACATCTTTTACAGCAGAGAGACCATAATTGAATGCAATATTCCAAAAGAGGCCTAATCAATATCCTGTACAGCCGCAACTTGACCTCCCAACTCCTATACTCAATGCACTGACCAATAACGGCCATACCAAATCTTCACTAGATAAAGAGATAGTAGGGACTGCAGATGCTGGAGAATCTGAGATAAGAAGGTGTAGAGCTGGATGAACACAGCAGGCCAAGCAGCATCAGAGGAGCAGGAAGGCTGACATTTCGGGCCTAGACCCTTCTTCAGAAATGGGGGAGGGGAAGGGGGTTCTGAAATAAATAGGGAGAGAGGGGGAGGCGAATAGAAGATGGATAGAGGAGAAGATAGGTGGAGAGGAGACAGACAGGTCAAAGAGGCGGGGATGGAGCCAGTAAAGGTGAGTGTAGGTGGGGAGTTAGGGAGGGGATAGGTCAGCCCAGGGAAGACGAATAGGTCAAGGGGGCTGGATGAGGCTAGTAGGTAGGAGATGAGGGTGGGGCTTGAGGTGGGAGGAGGGGATAGGTGGGAGGAAGGACAGGTTAGGGAGGCAGGGACGAGCTAGGCTGGTTTTGGGATGCAGTCGGGGGAGGGGAGATTTTGAAGCTTGTGAAATCCACATTGATACCATTGGGCTGCAGGGTTCCCAAGCGGAATATGAGTTGCTGTTCCTACAATCTTCGGGTGGCATCGTTGTGGCACTGCAGGACGCCCAGGATGGACATGTCGTCTGAGGAATGGGAGGGGGAGTTGAAATGGTTCGCGACTGGGAGGTGCAGTTGTTTATTGCGAACCGAGTGTAGGTGTTCTGCAAAGTGGTCCCCGAGCCTCCGCTTGGTTTCCCCAATGTAGAGGAGGCCACAACGGGTACAGCGGATGCAGTATACCACATTAGCAGATGTGCAGGTGAACATCTGCTTGATGTGGAAAGTCTTCTTGGGGCCTGGGATGTGGGTGAGGGGGGAGGTGTAGGGGCAGGTGTAGCACTTCCTGCGGTTGCAGGGAAAAGTGCCGGGTGTGGTGGGGCTGGAGGGGAGTGCGGAGCAGACAAGGGAGTCCTGGAGAGAGTGGTCCATCTGGAAAGCAGATAAGAGTGGGGAGGGAAAAATGTCTTTGGTGGTGGGGATGGATTGCAGATGGCGGAAGTGTCGGAGGATGATGCGTTGGATCCGGAGGTTGGTGGCATGGTACGTGAGTTTGAGGGGGATTCTTTTTTGGTTGTTATTGCGAGGAGGGGGTGTGAGGGATGAGTTGCGGGAAATGCGGGAGACACGGTCGAGGGCGTTCTCGACCACTGAGGGCGGGAAGTTGTGGTCCTTGATAAACGAGGACATCTGAGATGTTCGGGAGTGGAATGCTTCATCCTGGGAGCAGATGCGGCGGAGGTGAAGAAATTGGGAATGGGGGATGCCTTTTTGCAGGAAGGTGGGTGGGACGAGGTGTATTCTAGGTAGCTGTGGGAGTCGGTGGGCTTGAAATGGATATCGGTTTCCAGGTGGTTGCCAGAGATGGAAACAGAGAGGTCCACGAAGGAGAGAGAGGTATCGGAGATGGTCCAGCTGAAGTTAAGGTTGGGGTGGAAGGTGTTAGTGAAGTGGATGAACTGTTCGAGCTCCTCATGGGAGCACGAGGCGGCACTGATGCAGTCACCAATGTAACTGAGGAAGAGATGGGGGATAGGGCCAGTGTAGCTTCGGGAGAGGGATTGTTCCTGGTAACCTACAAAGAGGCAAGCATAGCTTGGGCCCATGCGGGTACCCATGGCCACCCCCTTAGTCTATAGGAAGTGGGACTGTCCACCTGCAACTCCACTATCAAGGAACTATGAACCATCACTCCAGAAATGGATAAAGAATCACATAGGAGTTAACTACAAAAAACTCCATTGCAACTGACATGAAAATGGTTGCACCTGAAAGGGAATATGGCGATGACACGTAAAAGCTATTAATTAAATTAGTGCTTAGCACAGAGAACAAAAACTTCAAACTATAAATGCGGCCTGGAAACTCACATGGCTACATCACGGGTGTGAGAAAAGCATAATAATTACAGAAAAAAAATACTTGAACCATCAAACAGATGAGAATGGCAAAACTCCTTATCATACGTATACCTCTAGAAACCAGATTAATGTAACATTCATAAAGATGGAAAAATGAAACATCTTTACTGATAAATGTTGAATAAAGGATTCTTTCAATATTGAAAAATTAAGTGAGATGAAAGGAATATCCAGATGCAAGAACAAAACATATTTCCTGATGAGCCTTGAACAAAGGATTCTTTTAAAATCAAAAGAAAAGGGGAGAAGTTAAAGAAGTATAAAACATTACAAATAAAGTTGATTTTTAAAAAGTTCAGAACATCAAAGATGAATGATGAAGGAATAATGTTAATTAATAAAGTATCACATGAAAGTTGGAGAAACCACATTTGTAAAGCAGAAGGGTTTAAATAATATTTTTTGAGAAAGATTCTTTTGCTGAAATTCCAGAAGTATAAGAAATCCTCAGAAAGTACATCTCAAAAGGTACTTTTGCCCACCAGGGAAAATATCTTACACGTTTGAGGATTTAAGGTAAAAATTTGCTTTAAATTTTGTTGGATGTTCCATTCTTAGATATTGCTAGATGTTCTTGAATAATTGGAAATAAAATCAAGCTGAACTCTGTTCGATCTGATATTACACCTTTTCATAGTTTTTGGCACGCTTAGCCACTTACAATGCATTGCTTATTAACTTCTGTTAAATGGAACAAATTAATAAGTTTACAAATTTATAAAATTTTCTAAATGAACCCTAAACTCTTATATACGTACTTAAGTGGGGAAGTGTACTTTCTGAAGAGAAAAATTGCAGACTCTTAAAATAGCTGAGACATTCATTCCAGAGCTAAGGCTTATTCAAATCAAGCAGGCTGTCTGGAGGATGATATGCTATCTGGGCAGCTTCCTCCCCTTTGGGATGGTGATATGAATTCTAGACCCAAAACTTTAAGCGTTTGTTAAATTGGCTGGCTTGAACTCAGCAGTGAGAGATTGTCAGGGAAATACTTCAGAACTAAATTAGGTCTTTAAAAAAACAGAGTTTCAAACTATAAATCTCTTCATAGATCTCAGGCTCATAGGATTAGACACTTTATGGAGGAGTCTATGAAAAAGGACCAAATTAAAAAACGAAAGAACTGTGAATGCTGTCAATCAGAAACAAAAGCAAAAATTGCTGAAAAATCTCAGCAGGTCTGACAGCATTTGTGGAGACAAATCAGAGTTAATGTTTAGGGTCCAGTGACCCGACCTCAGAATTGATGGTAGCTAAGAAAATGTCAGTTTATCTGCAGAAGGTAGGGTAGGGGTAGGGGGTAAGGAGTAAACAATAGTTGGGGATAGAGCCCAAAGAGAGAGATGAACAGTTAGACAGACAAAGGAGTGGATCACCATCAGCCTAGGAGAATGAGTAGCTAGTAATGGGGACAATTAGTGGCTAAAATCGGGGTTGTGTGTAATAACAGGCCATGTGATAACAAGGGGAATAGGGTGGTGTGTTGAAGTGGCAGGCAACTGGAAGCTCAGGGTCTTTTTTTGTGGACAAAACACAGGTGTCCTGCAAAGCAGTCAACCAGGCTACGCTTCATTTCCCCAATATAGAGGAGATCACATTGTGAGCAGTGAATGCAGTAGATTAGATTGAGTGAAGTGCAGGTAAAGCGCTGCTTCAACTAGAAGGTGTGTTGGGCCCTTAGATACAGAGGAGGGATGAAGTAAATGGACAGTTGTTACACCTTCTGCGATTGCATGGGAAGTTGCCAAGGGATTCTGGCAGGAGTGTTGGGAGTGAAGGAGGAGTGGACTAGAGTGTCGCGGAGGAAATGGTCCTTGCGGAAGGCTGACAGGATAGAGGAGGGGAATATGTGTTTGGTGGTGGCATCCCGCTGAAGATGGTGGAAATAGTGGCTAATGAGCCCCTGGATGTGGATGTTGGTAGGATGGTAGGTGAGGACAGGAAGAGAGGGGG
>NW_025973758.1:0-8880 GCF_021869965.1 Rhincodon typus
GGAGAATGGAATATCAACTTAAGGTACAGTGTAAAGTTTTATTTAGTTGTTTTAAAAGTAAAAGGTAAAAGCAGTTGTCTGTAGTTTAAAGTAAACTGTAGATGACTATAAAAGTAGAGATTGCCCAGTCGTGCTTTGAGTCTGGATGTTACATGAAAAGTCTTAATGTAAATATTTTGGCATCTTTTCAAGTATCAAATGGAAGATCACATTTTAGCAGTCTCTATGGGAACGCCAATAAAGCAGCAATATTGTTACAAGTCAGGATGATGTCTGGGTTGGCATGGGAACGTGTAGCTAGTGGCATACCCACATGTCAGCAGCCTGTGTCCTATAAGGAAGAGCCTACAGAAAATCTTAGAGAGTCACTGCAATTCACCTTTTACATGATTAATCACTGATGGTTTTACATTATTTAATACCATTGACTACTCCTTAGAACCTGGGCCAGCCATCTTCAGCTGGTTCATCAATGACCTTCTCTCCATCGTAAGATCAGAACAGGGGATGTTCGCTGATGATTGCACAATATTCAGCACCATTCATGGCTCCTCAGATACTGAAGCAGTCCATGTTCAAATGCAAGATTGGGACAATATCCAGGCTGGGGTTGAGAAGTGCAAGTAACATTTGCACCGCACAAATTTCAGGCAATGGCCATCTCCAGTAAGAGACAGTTGAATCACTGCCCCTTGACAATCAAACGTGTTACCATCACTAATGGGTTATCATTGACTAGAAACTCAACTGGACTTGTCACATAAACATTGTGGCTACAAAAGCAGGTCAGAGACTAAGAATTCTGCATCAATAGATATGAAGCTGGAAAAGAGAGATGAAGAAGCAGCCCTTTGAAAGCTTATGGTTTCAAATAAACCTGTTGGACTACAACCTGGTACCGTGATTATTAACTAAATTATCATCTTCTTGCAGATCTGAACTTCTGAGGAAATCAATTGGTATCATGTACTCCACGCTGGGAGTTTGCATTTCTTATGCAATTGGATACGTGGCCCTACGTTTTTAGCATATTTCATATGAACTGATGGATGCTGCTTTTCGTCCTGTCTCTCCCAGGCCTCCTTACATTCCTATGTGATGGTAAGTGGGAATTAGAATTTACATGTGGCATCTGCAGATAAGCGTTTTGATTGCCATTAACTTCTGTCACAGATGCTAATGAAGGCAAAAGACAGAGGATTGCAATATAAGTGTAGCAAATGGCAGTCAGAACTAGGATCAGGAAGAGAAATCATGGGCCCTGGTGCTTCTCTTTTCAGGCTCCATATCTACCTGCCCATTCTGCACCATCTTTTAACCCTTAACAATCTCTGTTAAGCACCTGTACAATCTGTATTGGGTCCAAATATAATGTTCAGCACAAAAGGAGGCCATTCAGCTCATTGAGTCTGAACCAGCTCATAAAAAGAGAGATCCAGTCAGTTCCACCATCCCTCCATCCCAATCCATTCTTTTATTTTTAACTCCAAGTATTTACTTAATTTCCTTTGAAACACTAATTTGAACTATATCCACTTCAATATCAGGGAGGGAGTCCATTTCAAATCCTAACCACTGTTTGAGTAGAAGATTTTCCTTGTGTCCCTTTGATTCTTTTACTAATCGACTGAGATGAAGTGAAATCTGGGCCACATCGTAATTGATCCTTCAGTTATTAGAAACAGTTTCTACAGAGTCCGGAGGAAGGGTCACCAGACCCGAAACATTAACTCTGATTTTCTTCACAGATGCTGCCAGACCTTCTGAGCTTTCCCAGCAACTTCTGCTTTTGTTCCAGTTTCTACATATTCTGTCTAAACCTTTCATAATTTTATACACCTCCATCAAACCTTGCTCAGACTTCTTGCCTCTTTAGAGGATAACATCAAACTTCTTTGTGATCCCTCATCCCTGGATCCATCTTTGTAAAACCCTTCTGAACTTTCTACAAAGCCTTTCCATTCTTCTGGTGCCCAGAATGGTAAACCATAATCACTGTGGGGTCAGTCTGTATCATGTAAGTTCAACATTTGCTTCTGCTTATAAAGCGCATCAAAAGCTAAGTTTACAAGATGGTAGATTTTACAACAAGACAATAGCTAGAGAATTACACTCAACTCTGTCATTCAAATTATGCAATCAGCTCCACTTTTCTGAACTGGGACTATAACGACTTTACAGGGCTGTTCTCGAGATTTTTCTCAATGGCTACTTTATAATTTTGGAAGTTACTTTTAGTTTTCAGTGGCGCTGCTTTCATTTTCAAAAACTCATTTAGTTGGTGGTACAGTCACACAATAAAAATACCTTGTATATCTGAGTTGACATATGGAGTATTTGGACTTAGATGGGAGCTGACTTCAAAGAAGTAATCAATATTTCAGTTATTAGCAGTTAAAGCTGCACACAGAATAAAAACATTAATTTCCCAGATACCACAGTATTCAAATTGGCACAACATCCATAAATTAGCAACACTTTTTTTTCTAAATTACTGACAGCTCGACACAAAAGAACCACTCTAAAAATACCACCTGCAGACTGATAAGCACACATTTAATGTATTTCCATTGCACATACACAAAGCTGACACATTCTGACCAGACAGTTACCACTCTACTTACTGCATCTCACATCTTTGTCATAGAAATAAATTTATCAATTAACACTGATGATTACAATAACTTCATCTATATTTCTCGCAAAATAGTAACTTGTTGCTTCATGCAGACTTAAGCAAGAGATTCCAAATTATTTTTCAGGATCTACATTACCACATTAATTTCAAGCTTTTGTGGTTCCCAGGTTGTGGAGTATTGCTTTGACAGGTTGATAACTGCTCTCTCCTCTTTGTAGTCCCTTTCTTGCCCACCTTTTCCAGCCTCATTTTACTGTCCCTTCACCATTTGCAGCCTTCTTATTTCCCTCCTACATGTACAGCCTCCTCACCCCCAACCTTTGCACATTTCCATCTCACTCCTGTATGGAGACGAATGCCTTTGCCTTGATTGGTTGGCACATGAGTTGGTGCTGTCAAAGCCTGTGCAACTATGATGGCATGGGCCTCAGTGATTAGCATCTTTGCAAACCCCCACCCACCCCATCCACGTCCCCTTTTCCCAGGCTCTGGCTGGGACTGTTTCCAGCATCCAAAGCCACCCCAGAGTGAAACAGTCATCAGCCTCAAGTTTCATGTGGACTCCTCTTAATTGCCATGGAGACAGGTTTAGTAGTCAATTAGTGACTGGCAGGGTAGAAACAAAAGTGAAATTGCTCATGTATGAGTTCACTTTAAACAGATCCGCACAGCTACTACTGTGGCACCTGGTTGAGGGGCCAAACATCAGTCCAGACAAAATTAGAAGGTGAAGAAACGAGAGAATCTCAGGCCTGGTGCTGGGGAGATTGCAGCTGCATGGTCTTCTGATGCCATGAGGAAAAGGAGGGATTTTCTTTTTCCAATTGCAGCAAGAGATCAGCTGCTAGACTAAGCAGGCCTGGCTGGATAGAGCTGAAACAGTCAGCAGCAAACATGTGGTTCACAGATGTTGATCCACTTTTGAAAGATGTTCACTGAGCTGCTGAGCTCTGGCAAGATGTAGCCAACACCCCACCTTGAAGACTGGTCTCTGGTTATTCACTCTTCAGCTGGCGCACCAAATAGGAGCCAGAAGCCTGAGTGCCCCTCCTATACATTGGAGGATTATGTGCCCATACTGCCCTTCATAAGGGTCAGAGCTATAATGCTGCAGAGGACCTGCCAGATTGTTAAATACAACTGCTAATAAAAACAAGCAGCCAACATTGACCAGGAGGACGTTACTATGCTGTTTTTGTATTTGGAGATAAAATCGACTCATGATGCCTGGATCAAGCCTTGCATCTGGTATTGCGTTGGCACTGAAATGCACATATCACATTCTGCTTATCAATGAAATGAGTAATGTCTTTTTTTGGGTTGACAGCAGCATCCTTTAAATGGAAAACATCACTCATGGTGCTGCTGCTCTGGAAGAGAGCTAACTGGCTGGCTTTACAAGTTGCTCAAATTTTTGAGTCTGAAATTGGCAGAACAATGTTACTACTGGCAACTGCAAGTCTACCTTCAGTGATCAATTTGCACATTGAAGTCCATTCCTCTTGCTCCATATGCAAAAAGATTGGCCTTTTCAACAATCTCATAAATATGACACTGCAATTTGGACATAGTGCAAGCTTGGAATCCAAATAGAGTGAATTAACTCTAGTCAATGGGATAGTGGCTGCCATAATCAGTTCATTGTTCGGTGTGTTTCATGCATACTCATGAATGGTCCTAAAACTTGAAAAATGTCCAGTGTACCCTCATATCACAAATGTCTCTCTTTGTGTATTTATTGAGGGTTCTTGTGATGTTTGACCCACTACTCCTGGAAACAGTTTAGGGGTACAAGGCTGCTACTTAAAGTCTACTCAAAGGCCTGCTTCAGTTCTGCCCCAGCTTTCTTAGACATTAGACCCACTAGCCCCTGCCCTTCACCTTCCCATCCACTTCTCTTGCACACTCATGTCAAGCCATGACCTTTGCCAAATGGTTCCTCAAAATCTCTTGCCAACTAATGCCCCAACCCTTTCACATGACCCATTATTGTGCCAACATTGAACCAACATATTTCAAACTGCACCACAATTACCACCCTCTATCCTTAGATTTTCCATGCCAACTCATCCAGAATCTACAGCAGACAAACCTCAGGAGGCATGTTAAAACAAAGTAAAATTAAATCCATGGCTGTTGCTTAAGTTTTTTTGGCTGTGTCAGTTTTGTCAAGTTTTTTGGAGGATTTCTTGCTGCAAAGCTGAGCGAGATCTCTCACTAAATCTCTTGCAAAACTTGTCTTATTAACTAAAAGTAAAATACTGCAGATGCTGGAGATCTGTAATAAAAAAAAACAGATAGTGTAGAGAGAGAAAGAGAGTTACCATCTCAAGTCCAGTGTGACTTGTCTTTAGGTAAATACCCCCATGAGCTGTCAATTAAGTTGTGAAATGACAAACCCTCGACTGTGATAATGGTATTTTGTGGAAAGGAGCCAACCAATAAAAATGATGTAACAATAGCCCTGACTGACCCTTTTTTATGGTATCAGCTCAGACAAGAATTTTATTTAAACGGTTGGGAAATTAAATAACGTTGCTGCTTGAGTTTTTTTTCAACTGTCATAGACAATCAAGCAACCTTTCCTTTTTTCTAAAAAAAAGGAACAAAAGACTGGGCATTTAAATAACTTCACAACTTGACAGTTCTGCAGACCCTATCTGCCATTCAAGAGCACTTGAGACTTCACTAAAGATTTTCACAAATGTACCTGGGATAAATATTTGGTACAGAAATAATGGGAACTGAGCATTGAGTTCAAATGGCCCTGCTGAGTTTAGGCTTCTCACATCATGCCTCCCACTCTTACTGGTATGAGTGAAAATAGACTTATTTGTTAACAGCAACAACTTCCAGCAAGCGGAAGAGAAAATGAATAGGCTTGCTTCAGGCTTACAGCAGATAAAGGCCCATCATCTACCCTTTCAGCAATCCAAAAGCTTCTGCTAATGTAATGCACATCCACAATCTGTTTAGCTACCCAGGAACCAATCAGACAGTTGTTGTCAGGCTGATGCTCTTTGTCATCCATAACTGGTCACAATTCCACAAACCAATCAGCAACCTGTTGCCTGCCAAATCTCACTTTTTGTACCCCATCTTTACTGGCCTGTCTATAAACAGCCACTCCACTGTTTGAGCAAGGCAACAGTCTAAGCACAACCTACAATATAATTTACTTATTCAAAATTCAGCAATTCCTCTATAGTCCTTTGTTGTAAAACAGCCCTTTCCCCATTTCAATCAACAATGAAACATATAGGAAAAAAATGATTCGGTCTTTAGAATTTTCTGCTCACAAATATGTAATTTCTGTCAAGCCACCTGAGGCCTATTTAAAATCTGAAAGTAGTATCTATTGTGAGTTTGCATTGTGTGAAGACAGATTGTGGTCCTAATTGCATCACAGGACTCTAATTTATACTTATTTCTGCTGATTAGGCTCCAAGCACTGGGAAGCCCTAACCAACATCTCCACTCTCAACCTCACTATTTTCCTTAGGATTCTTCTTAATTAAGGTTTGCTGAGGATTTTTTTTTTCATTTTCCACCCCAAAATATTTTTCTGTGACTTGGTGCCAAATTGTGTTTGATAATGCATAAAATGCATTCAGATACTTCACAATATTTACACTGTTGCATAAATCCAAGTTATTGTTATTGTATCATTGAGCCTTGTGATGCCTTCACTACTTTCTAAAACTGATAGTGGAAATGGGAATGTAAAACACTGTATTTTACCATGAATTAAACCATCCTCTCAGTTCCTTTCAGATGGTCAAGATTACAATTGTCCCTTTAAATTTTCGAAAATTCTCTGAGTTGATTGGGTGTGAATTATAGAAATATAGGGAGCTAGTAATTAGTGGGATGAGAGTCATGAGTGTGACAAATTCACATAAAGCTTTCACATAAAATTATGGATTATTTAATAACAGTTATTCTTTGCAGAATAATAGATCCATTCCAATTCTGTAATTCTACACAATTCTTCAAGTCTGTGATTTCTAGTCAGAACTTAGATCTCCAAAGACAAATATTTAGTCATTTATATGCTTATTGTCTTTAATTGGACTTTAGAGTGAAATGAACGAAGGGTGTGATATGTGAAAGGGGAGAGATTATGGACTGTGGGAATATTGTGTTGGGATGTTGTCGGTGTTTCTCAGTGCCGTGTTGTAGACTGAGCAATCTCCAGCTGCTTCATCGATATTACTTTGTCCATCATAAATTCAGAAACAACACTCCCTCTAAACTGTATGGCTGCAAGCAATCACTTTCAGGGTTCACGTACACTGATCAGTGCGCTGCCATTGCTCACAGCATTTACCTCCAATTCTGGAAGTCGCTGCCATGCACAGACCTCAGAGGTGTGTGCAGAAGAATTAAAAGTAATGGGAATTCTGGTTAGAGATGGAGATGTTTGCTGATGATTGACAAGTTTCAATATTGCATTCTCAATTCATCAGATATAAATGCAGTTTATGCCTGTGTGTAACAAGACTTGTTATTAAATAGAAGCTTAGGCTAATAAATTACAAGGACATGGTCACCACACAAGTACTGAAAAGTTAACATCTCCCAAAAAAGTGAGAATGTTATAATATTCTTTTGACAATCGATAGCAATGCCCACATATCATCTCCCATCATCAACATGCTAGGATTATTATTTAACATGAACTATAATTGGAATAGCCATCTAAACACTATAGGAGGTCAGAGACTGAATTCTACATTGACAAACCCATTTCCTGACTCTCCAAAGCCAGTCCACCATCTATAATGAGCAAGTCAGTTTTAACACTGAATGTTCCTGACTTGCCTAGATAAGTGCAGTTCCAGAAGCAATGACGAAATTCATGACAAATCTTGAGTGGAATCCCATTTTTCACCTGAAACATTAACTTATTTCACTGCTAACATAAATTGACAAAGGTGTGTAAAAACTGTACATTACATGGTATTAACTTTCCAACCTTCTTCAACCGGATCTATCTACCCATGACTTCTGAGAGATTATAGGAACTGCCGATGCTGGAGTCTGAGATAACAAGGTGTAGAGCTGGATGAACACAGCAGACCAGGCAGCATCAGAGGAGCAGGAAAGCTGATGTTTTGGGTCTGGACCCTTCTTCAGAAATGAGGGGGGGGAAAGGGACTCTGAAATAAATAGAGAGAGGGGGAGGTGATGATGGAAGGTGGATAAAGGAGCAGATAGGTGAAGAGAAGACGGACAGGTCAAGGAGACGGGGATGGAGCCAGTAAAGGTGAGTGTAGGTAGGGAGTCTGCAATCCGACCCCACCACCAAAGACATCTTTCCCTCCCCACCTTTATCTGCTTTCCGGAGGGACAACTCTCTCCGTGACTCCCTTGTCCGCTCCACACTCCCCTCCAGCTCCACCACACCCGGCACTTTTCCCTGCAACCGCAGGAAGTGCTACACCTGCCCCCATACCTCCTCCCTCACCCCCATCCCAGGCCCCAAGAAGACTTTCCACATCAAGCAGATGTTCACCTGCACATCTGCCAATGTGGTATACTGCATCCGCTGTACCCGGTGTGGCTTCCTCTACATCGGGGAAACCAAGCGGAGACTCGGGGACCGCTTTGCAGAACACTTACGCTCGGTTCGCAACAAACAACTGCACCTCCCAGTCGCGAACCATTTCAACTCCCCCTCCCATTCCTCAGACGACATGTCCATCCTGGGCCTCCTGCAGTGCCACAACGATGCCACCCGAAGGTTGCAGGAACAGCAACTCATATTCCGCTTGGGAACCCTGCAGCCCAATGGTATCAATGTGGATTTCACAAGTTTCAAAATCTCCCCTCCCCCCACCGCATCCCAAAACCAGTCCAACTCGTCCCTGCCTCCCTAACCTATTCTTCCTCCCACCTATCCCCTCCTCCCACCCCAAGCCGCACCTCCATCTCCTACCGACCAACCTCATCCCGCCCCCTTGACCTGTCCGTCCTCCCTGGACTGACCTATCCCCTTCCTAACTCCCTACCTACACTCACCTTTACTGGCTCCATCCCCGCCTCTTCGACCTGTTTGTTTCCTCTCCACCTATCCTCTCCTCTATCCCTCTTCTATCCGCCTCCCACTCTCTCCCTATTTATTTCAAAACCCCCTTCCCCTCCCCCTTTTCTGATGAAGGGTCTAGGCCCGAAACGTCAGCCTCTCTGCTCCTATGATGCTGCTTGGCCTGCTGTGTTCATCCAGCCCTGCACCTTGT
>NW_025973759.1:0-8879 GCF_021869965.1 Rhincodon typus
TTCCACCAGTCATGTGGCAAATAGGTATCAGTATAGTGGAAGTGTTCCATGCATATTAAGTAAGAGAGAAGTTAATCATGAAATTTATCGTTAAAATGTCAAAAGCATTGTTATGAAAAGATTCATTGTTACTCCTATCTCAACATTGATAGATAAAACATTCAGCATTGTATTTCTGAAATAAGTGTAAATTTGCATTATAAGAACTCAATTAAGTTTCCTTGGCAGCCTCCATAATCCAGGATTCTGAACTGTTTTGCAGGCATAAAATCTGCGACAAGTATCCCAAATGGCATAGCAGATTGGGTCTACCCAAAAATACCAAAAATTTATTTGTGAAAACAGCAAAAGTATCCATACTTGTCACAGATGTTCGGTGCTTTGCAGATGCAAATCAGTGATTTACTGTCTCTCCAATCCAACTTTGTAAAATTGAACTAATTTGAGTGCATCCATCACTAAGTCAGCATTATTCAGGAGCAAGAGGTCAATAAGTGGTGTGATGTCTTGGTTAAATTTTGGAGGAGAAAGGTGTCCTAATGTGGAAGCAGAGCAGGGAGATGCAGGAATACTCCTCTTATATCCTCATTAAAACTGTCATCACATAATATCCAACCACAAAGATATGACTGAAAGAATAATTGGAGACTAAACAAAATTTGAAAGGTCTGTAAAGAGAAAGATAATTTTCAATTAGTCATATTTTTCTAGTGTTGACTGACCAGCATGAATGCTGCTAAAGTATGTAGAATATTATTTTGTTGGAGCCAAAGATAATGCAATTGTCCTGATGTAGCTATAACATTAAATTTTTAAAAATTATATTGAGCAGCTCCATCATAAAGATGGAAATTTGGCATTTATTGTTGTTCCTGGATATTAATAAGTAAATCATTAATCCCATATAACAGTATTACAAAGACAATGGGAGCACCAGCAACAATCCTGGTGATACTACACTGGATTAAAGACTGCTCCCCCTTTTGAGAATACATATTGTGAAGGATTTGAGAAATTCATGAAGTATAAAACACTTTAACAACATTGGTAGTAGCCCAAACAAGGTAGCACATTACACTTCTTCTCTTCTTGCTTAGAATGTGGACAAGTATTTCTCAAAGCTAACGGACTTTTTTTTTAACCAGAAAAAAAGCCTGGTTAATAACCTTAATATTAAAGCCTCTCTGAATTTATATCACATGCATGGCATCATGAAATTTACTGTTTATCAAAAGTTTCCTCCCAATAGCACTTTATTTGCAAGTGCAGACAACAGCCAAAGGAGGTACAAACATTCAACAAGAGTCTATATTGATAATGTGAGGTATTGATATCTATTATTTATTGTACTCTATTCTTTTGACCTCAAGGAGAATTTACAGAAATGAAGAATTTAGCAAATATATAAATATTTCCAGATAGTTGGATCTTGCTGCTTTTTAAGAAGAGAAGTAGGAACCTTTGTTGGATAAATAGGGAAGCTCCAATTTGCCTCAAGGCCTGCAGAACCTGAAAACCTCATTGTCTGACATATCCCCACTCAACCATTATCATCAAGTCAATGAAGAGTGCAGGAGGATACATCAGGAGCAGTACCAGGTATACCTAAAAAATTAGGTGTCAACTTGTGAAGCTATAAAACAGGACTTAGTGCCAAACATCATAAACAGAAAATGATAGACAATAGCTCTGCAGTCCAGCTACATCCAGTGGTGAATGGTGGTGGACAATAAAACAACTCATTGGAACAGGCAGCTCTATCCTCAATAGTGGGGAGTCCAGCAAATCAGTGCAAAACATTAGGCTGAAGTACTGGCAATAATCTTCAGCCAGTGGTGTCAAGTAGATGAGATAGTAGGAACTGCAGATGCTGGAGAATCTGAGATAACAAGGTGTAGAGCTGGATGAACACAGCAGGCCAAGCAGCATCAGAGGAGCAGGAAGGCTGACGTTTCGGGCCTAGACCCTTCTTCAGAAATTTCTGCAGTTCCTACTATCTCTGACTCTTAACTGTACTCTGAAAAAACTCAGCAAGCCAATTAGTTCAAGGGCAGTTAGGGATGGGTAATAAATGCCAGCCTGGGCAGCGATACCGATATCTTGGGAATGAATTCCAAAAAAAAAAGCTGATAAACCTGATGGGAAGCCAGCTCTACTGAGAGTCGCCAACACTCCAGGGATGCCCTGGAGCTTTCAGGAACTGCAGGTTTATCTCTCAGATGGTGTCTTGAGCAAAACCAGGGAAGAGAAACCACAGGCAACATTAGAAAAAGTGTGCAGTCTTTCACCATTTTCTTCCAACGTGGCAGCCGTGTGATGAAACCTCTAAGAGTGCATTCAACCAGAACTAGCAACTGCTTGGGGACAAGTGCCACAATTTGTCTTTCAGTTACTGAGGTTAGCTTTTTATCCTTGATGGGACCAATGTCCAGTCCACAACTGGGAGCACTTAAGACAGAGGCAGTTAATCCAATGGGAAACTATCGGATCAGACCAATGTCATTTATCCCCTTGAAACTGTTCAGCCATCAACTGGATTACGACTGTCCTATATCTAATATTAAGGTACTAAAAAAAACTTGCTGGAAAAGCTCAGCAGGTCTGGCAGCATCTGTGAAGAAAAAATCAGAGTTAATGTTTCGGGTCTGGTGACTCTTCCTCAGGGCTTAATATTAAGGTTTTGTCCCTTGTTCTGGACTCCTTCCTACCTTCTTGGGAACCTCATTCCTCTGAAGGAGATAGTTTCTCTCTAGCTACCCTATCAACTCCTTGAGCCATCTTAAACATCTTAATTAGGTCAACTCTTAACCTTGGAGTACAAGCCTCATCCATACAACTGTCCTCATAATTTATCCATGTTGGGCACCAAATAGAATACTATTCTGGTGACTCTGCCATATTAAACATCTGAGGCCAGAGCTACCAGGACAAGTTCCTTGTCACTGGTTGTGGATAATGATAATGCTGTTGGTCCAATGGCAGAATGGAGCCTGTACTTACCATGCAGTCATGCATAATCTTATTCCAGTCTTCCCCAGTAACAATGCGGAATAAAACTGTGATGGCTTTACCAGCAGAGGAGAAATTTGCATGTCTGCAGGGGAAACAAAAGGATGAATCCTTGTGGTAATCAAGACAGTGATCAAATGTATAAACTGCCAGGCTGCCTTTAGCAAAATCACACTGATAAAGCTGTGAAAACAGTCACTACAGTAAGCAATCTATCCAATAGTTCTTCATTGTCATTCCTCTTATAAAACAGTGATTTTCTTTTCTGTGAAAGGTAGTTCTTAAACATGACAAAACCTAGAAAAACTTCAGATGCTGTAAATCAGAAACAAAAACAAATATTGCTGGAAAAACTCAGCAAGTCTGGCAACATCTAAGGAGAGAAATCAGAATTAACGTTTCGGGTCGAGTGACTCTTCCTCAGGACTTGCTTGTCCCTTATTTTGAGTTAACTCTAAGGTCTCTCCACAGATGCTGCCAGACCAGCTGAGGTTTTTCCAACAATGTTTGCTTTTGTTTCTTAAACATGACAAACTCATTTAAGGTACAGAAAGAGGCCACTCAGCCAATCGTGTCAATGTCAGTTCTCCCTGCGTGGGTGGGTAGGAGGTTCTGCTCAGTCTCCTGGCCAATATTTATTGCTCAATTAACATTTGGATGTGAACACAGGCGGTATGGTTAGTGAGTTTGCAGACAACACTAAAATTGGAGGTGTAGTGGACAGTGAAGAAGTTACCTCAGAATACAACGGGATCTTGATCAGATGGGCCAATGGGCCAAGCAGTGGCAGATGGAGTTTAATTTAGATAAATGTGAGGTGCTGCATTTTGGAAAGGCAGATCAGGGCAGGACTTATACACTTAATGGTAGGGTCCTGGGGAGTGTTGCTGAACAAACAGACCTCGGAGTGCAAGTTCATAGTTCCTTGCAACTGGAGTCAAACGTAGATAAGGATAATGAAGACGGCATTTAGCATGCTTGCCTTCATTGGTCAGTGCATTGAGCATAGGAGTTGGAAGGTCATGTTGTGGTCGTACAGGACATTTATTAGGCCACTTTTGGAGTATTGCATGCAATTCTGGTCTCCCTCCTATAGGAAAGATGTTGTGAAACTAGAAAGGGTTCAGAAAAGATTTACAAGGATGTTGCCAGGGTTGGAGGGTTTGAGCTGGAGGGAGAGGCCGACTAGGCAGGGCCTTTTTTCCCTGGAGCGTCAGAGGCTGTGGGATGACTTTACAGAGGTTTATAAAATCATAAGGGGAATGGATAGGGTAAATATACAAGGTCTTTTCCCCAGGGTGGGGGAGTCCAAAACTAGAGGGCATAGGTTGAGGGTGATAGGGGAAAGATATAAAAGGGACCTAAGCGTCAACTTTTTCACACAGCGCATGATGTGTGTATGGAATGAGTTGCTAGAGGAAATGGTGGAGATGGGTACAATTACAACATTTAAAAGGCCTATGGATAGGTATATGAATAGGAAGGGTTTAGACGGATGTGGGCCAAATGGCCTGTTTCCATGCTGTATATCTCTATCAGTCTATCTAAAAAATACATGATCTGGCCATGAACACAATTGCCGTTTGTGGGACTCTGTTGCCCATTGGGTTCCCTTCATTACGATAGCGGCTACACTAAGTATTTATTGCTTGTAAAGTGTTTTGGGAATGTCCTGAGGTCGTGGAAAGGAATTCAGAAATGCAAGTATTTGTTCTACTGCATGGGGACAGGCAGTCTGGGTCACCTGCTCTCACAGCATTCTTTTGTGAGTCAGAGCAAATCATTGCACAAATATTTATGGCACTGGCTTGAGTCAGGTAGTCACCATCAGGCTCTGAGATTCTGGTCAAGCTGCAGAAGAAGCAGATATTCCAGGACAGCTGGGGTACTCGTCACCTTCGTTTTCTATCCTGAAGCAGCATGAGAGTTTGTCAACAATCTGCATTTGTATAGCACCTTTAAACTGGTAAAGTACACCAAGATGCTTCATAGGAGTATTATCAAACACCCAGCCACATGTAAGTAAATATTAGGAGAAGTGACCAAAAGTTCGGCTAACAAAATAGGCCTTAAGGAGTATCTTAAAGGAAGAGAGAGGGAGAGCAGAGGTTTTGGGAAGGCATTCTTTCACAGCCTTACACAATTCCTCTGTTCTATCCATGCCAATCCATAGCTCTACCACTCATTTGACCTCTCATACCCTTCATGCTATCCAGGTTCCTCTACAAACCCTCACGGCTCTTCATATCGTCAAATGCTAACTTAATACCAAGTCATACCTCCCTGCCCACTGCCTATTGTACTGAAGCTCTTTGTTTCAACTCACCAAGTATACTCCAGGTGCGGACCTCAGGACTTGTCCTGAGATTAAGTTCTTAAGTGTCTATTTTGATGAGTTGACTCTTTAAAATAGCTCTCATTGATTAAAACATATTTACTACACTTAGTTTCCTTTAAATGCTTAGAAAAACATGCATCTGTAGTCATAGTCTTATTTCAAAGGGGTTTTCAAATGAAAATGAAAATAAATGTTTGCTTATGAGCATTTGGAGCTGTCAATCAATGGTGAACTGACAGGCATCCCACTGTGATAATGATAAGTTGTGAAATCAGTTAAACAGCATTTTGATGTATCAATAGCTTCAGCCATATGTCAACAAGGGGAGTGGAATAGTGAGCACTGCTTTTATTTTTGTGCAGCGCTTTTCTTTTCAAATACCTTGATAACTTGACCACTCTCTTGCTAGCTCCAAAGACCAGGTGGTTCTAATTAGTTTGTCCATATTTAATGCACATTCATGTCTACATTTAGCAATCCCAAATCGCAATCTACCTCTCGCAAAGGCCATGTGATTTTTCTCAATGGCTTCCTAAGACCATATCTAAAGGGTGTCCTCACCTCTAAATGAGTTCCCTACCTCTCAAAATAACTTCTACCAGGTGTACATTTGTGGTTCAGACATTCTGCAAAGAAACCAATCAGATCTGATTAAGGTTGTTGCATCTGTGAACCATGGGTGTGCAATGTGTGACCTGCCCATATTGTTCCTCTTGCAAAAATGGTAGAGACTGGGTTCAGGGATGGGGTTTCCAGATTTGGGCCTCCTCCACTGTCTACATAAACAATCAGACCTTGATGCACGTTAGGACAAAGTCAGTGGTGTTTTGGATGAGTTAAGGCTTATGGAATTTCCAAGGCATCATCTCACTTGATGTGGTTGTTGTCTGTTTGTATGGACCAAGGTGCAATCCCCACACTACTTCTGTCCCAGTGCACAAGCTTCAATTTTTTTTTCTTTATTCATTCATGGGATGAGGGCATCGCTGGCTAGGCAGCATTTATTGCCCATCCCTAATTGCCCAGAGGGTAGTTCAGAGTCAACCACTTTGCTGTGGGTCTGGAGTCATATGTAGGCCAGACCAGGTAAGGACGGCAGTTTCCTTCCCTAAAGGACATTAGTGAACCAGATGGGTTTTTCCTGACAATTGACAATGGATTCACGGTCATCATTAGCTTCTTAATTCCAGATATTTGTTGAATTCAGATTCCATCATCTTCCGTGGTGGGATTTGAAGCTGGCTCCCCAGAATATTATCTGGGTCTCTGGATTAACAGTCCAGCGATAATATCTCTAGGCCGTCACCTCCCCTGTCTCCTTCAATGTCTCCATATGTAGCATGCTTGCTCCCAAGCAATAAGCAATTTCATACACTGAAGTGACATGCATCAAACTTTTCAGGGTCCCAATTTGGGAATAAAATTACAAACCTGTTGATGTTCTCTCCGTACTTGACAGTTCCAAACAAAACAACTCCGGCAAATGCATAACAGATGAGCAGCAGGAACATTCCCACTATAATAAAAAAGCTCTTATACATACTGACAACCACTGTCAGTAACAACATCTTCAATGTCACCTGAAACCAGAAAACAAAGGGTTTCCACTTCACTGGAGTGCATTCAAAAACTGACTAAATACAAATTACAGGGAAACCAAACTAATAGATTTGTGAAAGTCTCTAATTGTTTAAAAAAAACGTCCGAACTTGAATCTTCACACCTTTTGTAGTCGTTCTATGACCAACAGTCTTAGCCATGTAAAGATCTCATTATTCAACTCAATTATTATTTGGTATTAGCCTCAATGAATAGCTAAATCCAACATTTTACTTCATTACTTTTACTGATCTGTAATGACCTAAACTTCGCTAAGAAATGGACCTGAGATAGGAATGGCTCAACTCCTTGAAGTGATCATATCTCTGCACCATCTGGTCATTGAGAACGATGGACACATCAGGTTGCACTGTGACATCTCGTTGTAGGAGGTCGAGGGAAACGAGAACCACATCAAAGCAAATAAAAACACAAATGAATGCAATGAATGGATGGACAGCATGTTACACCATTATTCACTCTGCACATGACAACAGGAAGACAATACATAGCATGAGTTAGAGCGACAGGTAAATGAAGGCATGCATTTGCACATTTACTTTGTCACAATCACCAGACGCCCTGTAAAATGTGCAGCTTCTAATGTCGCCTGACTACTCACGTGCTTTCCACAAATGGAAAAGAACCTGAACACAATTACACAGGCTCCCATCACGTATGTATATTCATTCTGTAAATTAACAATAAATAGCTGAAGCAAACTTTTCCAAACTAATGGAGTCATATCAGATCTGCAGCACAGAAACAGGCCCATTCAGCCTAACTGGTCTATTGCAGTGTTTATATTCCCCACGAGCCTCCTCCACTCCATCTCAGGACCAGGTGACATGGTGATTGGTTTTCTCTTTACATTTTTCTGCCTTCATCTTAAATGTATCTACACTATTCACCAAAGCCATTCCCTGTCACAAGTTTCACATTCTCACCACTCTTTTGAACAAAGAAATATCTCTTGAATTCTTTTGTACTTGCTCTTTATTGGTAACTATCTTATATTTACTACTGTTGGTTTTGTTTATCTCAAAAGTGGAAAAAATTCATTACATCTACTGTAGTGATTGGAACGGGGCCAGGTTGATCCATTGACTATGAGATCCCTGATTGGGGTTGTTAACCTGAGCCAATCAGGGAGCCCTGGCTGACAGATATAAACAGGAGATTCAAAGAGTCTCAGGCTAGGACTGACTCTGAGCTGGCTGGTCAGAGTCCATATACTGTACACATGTAAATAAAGGCTGACTTGGTGATTGGATACTGGCCTCTGTGAAGTTAATTCATCTACCTTATCGAAAACCTTTCATCATCTTAAACTCTTAAAACTTCATGTTTTTACTGGCCACCAAATCTCAATCATAGCCTTCACATGTGAAGTATCCGGGCTTTTTACAAACTTTTTTTTGTAATATCTGAATAATAGCAAAGGATTAAAATGTGAGGACATGTTATATAGCCTAGGCTGGAATTCTACAGTATAGAAGATTAAGGGGGTGATCTAATTGAGGTGTTTAAGATGGTTAAAAAATTTGACAGGCGAGGTCGAGAGAAATTATTTCCTCTGTTGAAGGGATGAAGGGCAGAAACCCAACATTAGAGTTAAGCCATTTGGTGTGGTATAAGTAAGCACTTCCTCACACAAAGGTTTGTGAAAATCTGCAACTCTGTCCCCCGAATGTCTGGCGAAGCCACGAGTGAACGGAATGTTTCTAAACTGAGATTTTTGACATTTTTTTGTTGGGTAAGGAGATTGATGGATATGGAGATAGTAGGAACGGCAGATGCTGGAGAATCTGAGATAACAAGGTATAGAGCTGGATGAACACAGCAGGCCAAGCAGCATCAGAGGAGCAGGAAGGCTGACGTTTCGGGCCTAGACCCTTCTTCAGAAAATTTTCTGAAGAAGGGTCTAGGCCCG
>NW_025973760.1:0-8878 GCF_021869965.1 Rhincodon typus
CCCTTTCTGAAGAAGGGTCTAGGCCCGAAACATCAGCTTTCCTGCTCCTCTGATGCTGCTTGGCCTGCTGTGTTCAGCCAGTTCTACACCTTGTTATCTCAGATTCTCAAGCATCTGCAGTTCCTACTATCTACTCAATCTCCATCCAGGATCTTTGTGGTCTGTATGATTAATCTCACATTACACAATACATTTAGTCAGTAGGTCATGACAGTCAGTCAATATTTTCTGAAAAGTAAAAATGTATTTCTTATAAATTTGCATCTTCTCCAAGTTACATTCTGGATTCCCCATAGGCACTTCTGAAATGTTGTCACTGGTATTTTGTAGGCACGCCCAGCACCAATTTGTACACAGCAAGATTCCACAAACAACATCTGGATAAATGTTCCAGTAATTTATTTTAGTCATTGATCAAGAGAAAACTACTGACCAGAAGAACTCTACTTGTCTTTGACATCAGTTTGAGTAATTAGCAATTGAATTTGAAAGACGTGATTTCTGACAGTATTAATACTGTGCTGATATGTGCTACAATGGGAAGTAGTGTGTTATATATTAACGGAACTCTTCTTTCTCTAGCAATTGAGGAAGTTTTATTGTTCAGTACAACCAAAGGCTCACAAGATGTTTTTCCTTAAAATCACAGTGCTGGAGACAGAGTTTTTCTGCTGGATGATTCGAATGAAGAATGGTGGAAGGTAAGGCATCTTAATCATGTAGGTTACAATCAGAAATAATTCCACCAGAATTTCCTACCGTACCATTGGTAGATGTCTGAAGGAGACCCCAGGAAAATGGCATACACTAACTGAAGATCCAAACATGTCCAAATCACACACCCTCCCCCATTCCCTCAAACGCCACCAAAACCCAATGAAAGTTCTATCCATCAGTAACCAGAAAATTGGAAGCACACACTAAAATGTCTAATTAAAGGGCAAACTTCCAACTGCACATTCTCAGCACCAGGACCAGGAAAATACTTCAGAAAGTTAGATCTGTGCACGTAGCTGAATTCAGTTTAAAAATTCTGAACATGCTTGTGTAATTTCAGATTAGTCTGGTGAACTGCTGGGGAAAAGAGTTCTCTGTGTATTATGTGTAATTAAATCTTGAATACATTCTGTCTGTTGCATTTTTATTTTTTGCCACACATCACATACAGGATTGTTCCTGCCATCTGTTAGTAATTAAGAAAGGGGAATAAAAACACCTGGAAATATTACAAACATGTTCCAGCATGTGTTTGATTCCCACACTGGCTGAGGTTACCATGAAGGACTCTCCTTCTCAACCTCTTCTCTCACCTGAAGCGTTGTGACCCTCAGGTTAAACTACCACCAGTCATCTCTCTCTAATGAGAGGGCAGCCCTCTGGTCTGGTAAGACTTTGCCTTTACTGGAGGAACTGCACTAACTGAACATGCGTGGTAGAGACAAAGCAAAGGTGGGGTTGTAAAAATGCAACTGGTGCTCTGTAACTCACATCACCCATGCTTGTGGCTAAATGTAATCTTTGATATGTATCAAAATCACATCAGTCCAAAATAGTTTCTGTGACAGTTCTATTTCAAAATGTTAGGATATTTTATTTTAACGGCAGAGTTGGTAGCCCACTAGAAATGGTTGTGGATGCAAAAGCCCATTAAAGCTCTGAGCACAGAAGCAATATGGACTTCTCCCTCACTTCTACAATAAGGCAACATTGTATATGCTCCTCACAATATTTTCCATTTGAAGTCCACAATCCAAAATTGCACTCTCTAACCATGCATGGTATCTATATCTTCTTCTGTGCTTCCTGTTAAAAGTTACAACAGTCTATGTGTCAGCATTTGTCTGTGATAAAGCATTTGATGGCCTTCTCATTTATAGTGGCAGTTTTAAATTGATGATCCTTGTCAATAACTCCCCAACCAGATGAAATAGCTTTTCTATATTAATTTTAAAGCGAAATGCAAACATTAAATGCATATTTATTTTCTCAGCATAACACACAACATTTTGATTTTTGAGACTTTATTTAGAGCCTTTTTGGATATTTTTTATGCTTACAATGAAATTGGAAGAGAAATTTTGGAGCTGTTTTGTGTTGAAAATGAATCTCTTGGTTATTTGGAAATGAATAATTTTAACACAGAGGGAAAATGTCTTAATTAACTTTATTTTTCAAATCAATTGCCTCATGACACACAGAGAATTTCATGTGACTATGAGATCATTCCAGTTCCTAGTGTAGGCTGCAGACTAAAAGTTGTGTTCAATCATTTCAACTGTCTCCTTCTCTCTCTCCCCAGACTTACAAATATGGAAATTGGTGAAGTTTTATGGAAGGCTCTGGGGCTATTCTCAATTTAGAACTTTTGCATTCAAAATGTGGTATTTTGATTAGCTTCAAAAGACAATTTAAGCACAGTTGATAGATCTGTAATTTGAGAAAGGGAAAATAAGATGCTATTTAGGTTTTTAGCAGGCAAGCCTATTTTTCAAAGACTACCTCAACAGTCATTGACTAATGTTTCTATACACATTGCTTTGTCCTGCTCAAACTACATTCACCCCCTCCACAACCCACTAATTACCTTTAACACTCTTCTGCCCTTATAACACACACACCCAACCCCAATTCAACCTGGCATTCAGCTCCTCTCTAGCTCAGGTTGAAATGCTATTCTTTTTCATTCTGTTCAAACCACCACTGTTTTTTTTTCCAAACTTAGGCAGACTAACCCCCTTCTTTAAGTTATCGTGAGATTTATAGAAATTATGATGATGTAACTGATCACAGGACTCTGACATCAATAAGAGAGAAGGCACAGTCTAGAATGAGTACACGAAGAGAGACGTCTTATGCACTTCACTAGAGAACTGTTTTTCATACTTTTACTTCCATCTGTACACAGAAAGTTGTGTTTTAATATGAAAAGTGTTGGGAAGAATAGTCTTTAAAAATGATTTTGTGAAGGAAGCTGGAAAAGATGAAAGGATGTGAACAATTACTGGTTTGAAGACCATTTACCATGTGATCTCTTCAAAGTGACATGTCAAAAGGTCAAAGTGTGTTGCAGTTACCTGTTGTTTACAGAAAATTAAAACTTCACGTTGAAAAGTTGGGTGGCACAGTGGCTCATTGGTTAGCACAGCTGCCTCGGGTTCAATTCCAGCCTCGGGCGACTGTCTGTGTGGTGTTTGCACATTCTCCCTGTGTCTGTGTGGGTTTCCTCCAGGTGCTCTGGTTTCCTCCCACAGTCCAAAGATGTGCAGGTTAGATGGGTTGGCCTTGCTAAATTGTCCAAGATGTGCAGGCTAGGTGGGTTAGCCATGGGAAATGCACAGTTACAGGAATACAGTGGGATGCTCTTCAGTGGGTTGGTTTGAACTTAAACAGCCTGCTTCCACTCTGAGGAAATCTATGATCAGAGAAGATAAAACCAAGCTTGTAAGAAAGATGAGATGAGTTTTATGGCCTTAGTTGTTTGATAGACTTGTTTTGGAAGAGATGGGGCCTATGTGCTGATGGTTCCTTAGCAACACACTCTGAAGGGGGTGTTTGGAAAGTGTGCATGTGTGACTGCATGTGTGTAGTCTTCAGACAATGTAATGCGATAACGACATATCTCTCTGAGCGACGTAATTCTGGGATCCTATGAATATTCCAGAACTTGGTATCTCTGACTACTTCAGAAAACCTGAAAGCTGAACTGTTACATCTATTCAAAGACTTGCATCTAACTGACTTTCCATTCAGAGTTAGGTCTGATTTGAAGATCTGATTCTATGTTCGTCAGCATTTCAATCTTGTTGACAGGAAGCTGACTGGATTGAACAGTCTGCCGTTTTTTTCTTAGTTTGGACTTTTGATTTGATTTTAATTGATTGATTTGATTTGATTGTCAAATGTACTCGAGTACAAAAATACAGGCATACAGTGAAATGGGTATAATGTCATCACACAAGGCACCATCTTGGGTACAAGAATCTTAAGAACAAAGTAGAAAGAAAGAACAAAGTTAAAAGTTAAACATTGCAGTAATTATAGTGTAGCTTAAAAAATACAAAATAAAGTTAAAAGTTACACATTGGAGTATTTCTTAGTTTTAAGTAGAAAATAAAGAAATAAAGCTGAAAGTTCAAACATTACCATCTCTCTTAAGTGCTCAGGCACTTGGGAGTGCACTTTGAGGAATTACCTCAAGACCAGAAGTCCTTGCTGAGGCCATGTCAGGCCAAGAGACCGCCACATACCACCAAGAGACAACCATGCTGGGACAAGATTCCGACACACCAGGCCGGGAGGCTACCTCGCCAGGTCTGTGCTGAGTCTGAGGCCAGGAGTCTGTGGCTGGGAGAAGGAAAAAAGAGAGAAGCGGGAAAAAGCATAAAAGGATAAAAGAGAGAAGCAAAGAAAAGGAAAAGGACGGAGCAGACCCACTATGTTATTTTTTTCTAATTCTCTTAAAAGCTTTGCAGAGCTGTATCATTAGTTGTGTTAACGTGTGTGCTTGCAATTAAGGGGATGTAGTTTAATTCCACACAGAAGCTTTGATGTTAAGCAGTTTTACCATTTATTGTAAGATGAAGTTTGCTTCTAATTAACGAGTTACTTTTGAGTTAATTACGGAAATCTGGTGAAAGCCTCTTCTGGATAGCAATACAAATGAGGAACAAATTGACCTTTTTCATGATTAAATAAAACATTTACACTTTGGTACAATTTATGGAGTAATGGTACTTGATTACCAGCACACTTCAACTCTTTATTACGGCATTGATGGGAGAAGATCTTTGCTTGGAATTAAGAAGCAAACAGCCTCATGGACAGTAAATGCTGAGACACCCCTTGACCTAGATACTCCAGACCAGTATCTCAATGTGTAGGTAGTGATATTGGTTAAATCAAAAGTAAAAGCATTCTGTTAATTACCAGAAATGCATGTGGTTATGGGAATGGGGTGAGTAAAAGGCAGTGCAGTTTTTGATCAGACATGCTTGCATTGAATGGTCAGACAGGCTTGATGGACTGAATGGCCTACTCCTGTTCCTATGTTGCTTTAATTAATGCTGAAACCCCCTCCAAACCCTTCATTCCAGTTAATGCTGGCACACTTCCCTATCAAGGTGTCTATCCCAGCTTTTCCCTGCTGGGTGAGAGATGTATTAGTCATGCTTCACAGTGCTGGAAAATCATGGGATTCATTGCAAGGCTTTTCTAGCAGGTAAGGGTTGATCGCTAGTTTATTCTTCATGTTTCCTTAAAATGAAAATTGCAGATGGTTTGGTTTCAAGGGATACTTAGAGGTGGAAATTTTTGTTGCACAAATACTTAATGTAGAATTCCCTCCAGCGCATACATTTGTGCCATTGTAAACTGTCTGTTGCAGTGGTTTGAGACTATAGGGAATTGGCCTGCTTACAATTCTCACAAGCAATTGACTGATGCAGTTAGTCTCAGATATCAGGGATGCTTGACACTGATGACTGCAGCCAAAGTGTTAAACTTCAATGTCGCCAATGCTGAGTCATACATATCCTGCTAGGACCTGGTTTGTGCATGTCATTCCACACTTACACCATCCTGTGGGTGAGAGTACAGATTCCACATTTCTCTGGAGGGGAAACGTTTATCTTATGTATCAACTTTTCAAGAGACCACACTTCCATTCAAAGCTGGGAAATGAACAATGGACAGCCCATATGTCCACTGCCCCCTATTGCACATTGAAAAACACAGATTGAAACCAGACATTTTGCAGCAACAGGAAAGGTCAAGGTCTGCAAAAGTAGCAAAGTCTGTGAGTCCTTTGTACAATAAGACGGGATACTTGTCCTTTATCTTTTAGAATGTTAAGTGAAATCCAAACCCAGTTCATTCATCTTGGACGTGAGTTTTATTGAGATTCTCTCTGGCCTGATGATGTGTTGTTCTATCTTGTTGTCTTGGACGGTCCTCATCTAACCTTCATTCTCAGGAGATTGCCGTTGGTCCCTATTTTATTTGCATCCAGAACATTCACTTTGTTGGCTCCTGTTGTTGAGGTCACAGCATGACACAATACAAAGCTGTGCTAAAGACGTCTAGGTATGGAAGCCTCATCTTAAGGAGAGCTATGATCTGCTCCACTATCGCCATGATGGAAAAGTGAGCAATGTCGTAACTTTATTCTGCGTAAATCTGAGGGTTTCTTGAAGACGTCATGAGCCATGTTTGGAGGGTTTGGCTCTTATCTCCCAGCAACCATTCATTGCTTTGCCCCAAGGAACAATGAAAGAGGCAGGGATCTGTGAGTTCTCTGGTATTTAAGAGTTGTGGCAGCTCCCAGAATATCTGACACAGGCCTTCAAAGTTTGACATCAATGGTCACATTTAATTTGAATAGTGATGGAGTGGAAGACTTTCCTGTCGTTGAATCACCTTTGGTGATTGGGCATTTGTAATGAAATGTAAGTGCAGTCAATAGTTCCTTGCACCTAGGGGCCATGGCAATGTAGGGAAACCTACTGCCCAAATATTTGATTCCTCTCATCACAGGGGAAGGATATAAACAGGTGGAATCTCGAGAAAAAGGCAACGTTGATATTCATAGATTGAACATTAAAAGATGTGACACAGGCCCTGAGTTGCATCTTGAAATAAGCTACTGGCATAAAACTTAAGGGCAGCTCTGACCTTGATGGTCACCAGGATGGGATTGTCATCAAGTCCTTCTGAGCACAAGTCCTGCTGTAACAGATAACATTTCGGCGATGGTGGGGCAGGACATTCTTATTTGACGTCTGTGCTGTCAGTGTCCAGCCAGGTTGGAATCAGTCCCTCAAGTCAGGAAACTCTCTGAATTCCCTGTTTATATCTGTAAGCCAAGGCTCTCCGATTGGCCCAGGTTAAAAGTCCCAGTTGAGGATCTCATAGTCAAGGGATCTACCTGGTTCCAATCACTACAGAGACATAATGTTAAGGTGAGGAGAAAGATTTAAAAGGGACTTGAAGGACAAATTTTTTCCACACAGACGGTAGTTCGTATGTAGAATGAACTGCCAGTGGAAGTGGTGGAGGTACAATTACAACATTCAAAGCATTGGAATAGGTACACAAATGGGAAAGGTTTAGATGGATATGGGCCAAATGCAGGCAAGTGGGACTGGATTAGTTTGGGAAGCTTGTTCGGCATGGTCAAGTTGGATCAAAGCATCTGTTTCCATGCTGTATGACTCAATGATTCAATGACTTTATGGCTCTACCTGTCAGACTGTGACCCAAATTCCAGAGTGCAAAGATAAGGATCTCCAAACTTTATGGAACCAAGCACCTGACTGAGCATGGGTAAACCCTATATTGTAATTGGACAAATCCCTTGAATAACTGTGGCAGTACCCCTTGACTGACTGACCACAGTCTCCAAGTAACCATAAAGTAAATGAGTTTGATAAAACGAAGCTTGGAGCATTAAGACATATCCTGTGCAGATAGGGGCTTGAAGACATATCCTGTGTGGATACATGAGATGCATGTGTGTCCCTGCATGCAGCATGATCTGGCAGAAGCATGCATGTTGCAGGTGTCCCTTAGCTCCAAAGTATTGAAGAAGCAAAGTAATGTGTTAGATAGTAGGAATTGCAGATGCTGGAGAATCTGAGATAACAAGGTGCAGAGCTGGATGAACACAGCAGGCCAAGCAGCATCAGAGGAGCAGGAAAGCTGACGTTTCAGGCCTAGGCCCGAAATGTGTTAGTTGGTCAAAGAGAGGGCACAATGTGATGATGCTGGTGGTTTGTTGTTGCTGACTTTTGCGGGTGAAGGATCAAAAGGATGATAGCCATGGAGCATGGAGGGACTGTATTATGAAGACACTGTTCGATGATGGCTGGGACAAGCAATTGAGGAGCTGCTGCCACCAGGTATCTGAGACAACAAGGTGCAGGGCTGGATGAACACAGCAGGCCAAGCAGCATCATAGGAGCAGAGAGGCTGACGTTTCGGGCAGCCCTGCACCTTGTGTGGGGTGGAAGATGCTGCTGCAGTGAGGTATTACAGCTCACTTCACACACAGTCTGTGCATCGTTTGTTCAGTTCACTCATCAGTTGCTCATCTTCACCCAGTTCATAATTTACACTCAGTTCGCTTACAATCCGTGCATTTTGCTGTAGGCTTTGAGCCCCACCCTGATCAGGCCTTGCACTTTTTTTTTGACAATTTCCTGGGAGATTGAAGAGGATATAATTTCCTGATGCTGTCTCCATTGCAACACAGCCAATTAATGTCGGCTTGCCAAGTAATCACACCCCTTTCCCTGTAGTCTGAATAGTTTTGGTAATCTCGATCCTGTTCCGACGCGTGAGAGCCATGACGCTTTGAGATAGTGAGTTGCTGCCCTCAGCAGTGAGTCGGAATTCCCTGCCCCCGACTCTAGTGAACGGTGTTGGACTGTGGTTTTCTCACTGTCAGGGCCCCTGACCTACCATTACCCATGTGTGTTTGTTATGTGTGAGACTGCATTTGATTGTGAGAGCTGCTCTTCCTATTCATCTGCAAAGCAGTAAGACCCTCCTCTGTCCCAACTGATTTCCTGCCCCCCCGCCTTCCCTCATTGGCTTGTTTGAGAGCAGCGGTGACCAGTTACATATTTATTGTCTCTCTGCATGATCCAAGAGGGACATTTCAGGGAATGTCTTGAAGGGGAGATTCCTGACCTTAGGGCTGGGGCAGTTCTATAGGCCTCTTTAAGAGTTGACTTGCTGGGGCCAGTTATAATTATGGGTAGTGGTGACTTATCCACTGCTGATTTTTGTTTGCAGTGAGGTCAACGTGCATAAGACAGCCAGTTTTTAATGTTTGAGATAACAAGGTGTAGAGCTGGATGAACGCAGCAGGCCCAGCAGC
>NW_025973761.1:0-8877 GCF_021869965.1 Rhincodon typus
TTCTGAGGAAGGGTCACCGGACCCGAAACATTAACTCTGTTTTTTTCCTTCACAGATGCTGCCAGACCTGCTGAGCTTTTCCAGCAAGTTCTGTTTTTGCTGTTGTTGGTAAGATCAAGCCTATCAGCTATAGCAACATCTCAAACTCCATAGCCTGACCACTGGTTCCATCCCACCTCTGAATTTCTTGAGCCAAACCTTTTGCCACCTGGGTTTCCCACTTGACCACTGACCTGAGCTTCTGTTCCCATCTCCCCTCTGCCATAAAACCATTTCCTTCCTCTATCCCCTGCATCCATCCATCTGCTGCCTAAGTCATAGCCTTTGCCTTTTGTTACTTCCACATTGAGTATAGCAGTCATCCTCTAACCAGCTTTCCATTCTTCACTATCTGAAAACTCCAGCTTATCCAAAACTCTGCTCACACTATCTTAACTCACACCAAATCCTGCTCACCCAGCTGCCTTTTACACTTTAATCTCCTTCATCTTTCTCTATCCTTCTTAGTAAGGAAAGTAAAGTCACAGTCTTCCTATGAAACCATAAGGTTGTTCTCTCATTAGAGAGAGGCGACTAGTAGTGGTTTAGCCTGAGGGTCACCACGCCTCAGGTGAGGGGAGAGGCTGAGAAGGAGAATCCTTCACAGTAACTTCAATGAGAACGGGAATTGCTGAGGCAGCACGGTGGCTCAGTGGTTAAACCTGCTGCCTCACAGCGTCAGGGACTCGGGTTTGATTCCAGCCTCTGGCAATTGTCTGTGTGGAGTTTGCACGTTCTCCCCGTGTCTGCATGAATTTCCTCCGGGTGCTCCGGTTTCCTCCCAGAGTCCAAAGATGTGTGGGTTAGGTGGATTGACCAAGCTAAATTACCTGTAGTGTCCACGGGTGTGGAAGTTAGGTGGATTAGCTGTAGGAAATGTTACAGGGGAAGGGTGGGGGATGGGTCTCGGTAAGTGAGGAGCAAGGGGGCTCTATCCTTTTTGTTGTTGGGGGGAGAGGGTTTGAGGGCAGAAGCACAGGAAATTGTGGAGATGCGGTTGAGGGCATCCTTAAAAATGGAGGAGGGGAAACTATGGTCTCTGAAATATGAGGCTATCTGGGAAGTCCTAGAGTAGAACACCTCGTCTTGGGAGCAGATGCAACAGAGGCAGAAGAATTGAAAGTATGGGATAGCATTTTTGCAGGAAGGTGTTTGAGGGCAGGTGTAATTAAGGTAATTGTGGGAGTCAGTGGGCTTGAAATGGATGTCAAACATACCCTTGCCCTTATCCCCCTATTTATTTTGGGGCTCCCCTCCCCCTCCCCATTCCTGACAAAGGGTTTCGGCCCAAAGCGTTGACTTCCCTGCTTCTTGGATGCTGTCTGATCAGCTGTGCTTCTCCAGCTCCACATTTATTGACTCTAGCTTCCAGCATTTGCAGTCTTTACTGTCTCCATAAAGAAGTGTGACTTGGGTTATTTCAAATGTTAAAAATGAAAAGAAATCTGTGTCAAGACCAAGCCCCCCTGAAAAATGACAACTTTGTTTTAACAGATGTAGGACGAGAGGTGGGTAATGAATCCATATACGGAAATTGGTTTTAGTAGTACATTTACTGAGTTTGAACAACATCATTTTAATATTCTTACTTTGTTGGCTAGATTTCACAGGCCTTAGGTGTGACCACCAGACCTAGGTAAGACTTCACAGATTATTGTGGCTCAAAATGGAACTTCCAAATGGTCAAGCTCCTGAATGAGGAAGGATGAGCTAGTTCCCTTCTTTATACAGTCTGGCTCCTCGGTTGGTCACAACAATTTATAAGGGAACTCTATCCTTGTGTATCCCTTTCTCCCAGACGAAATGATGATGTGTTTTATAAGGAGCCAATGTAATGGGGCTTTATTGAGATAACAACATTATTTGACTGCATTTCAATATTTCTTTCCTGCAGCTAAACTCAGTTTATAAAACTTATTAATTGCTAGATGTCAGAGACTGGTAACAAAACACATACTCACAGAGATTAGACATTGCCACTTCTATGAGTGGTTCATGAAGAATACATAATGAAAAGTTCATAGTTGAGCTGTTGATTTTGAGTCCCTTGTCTTTGCAGATTGGTTAAAATTGTTTCATCCTGTTTCCTTTTGTCTGGCTCACTGGATATCTGACTTCTAGCACTCATATACGTAAATCACATTCCCACCCATCCACCTACCCACCATCAACCCTCCTGACTGTCATTAAAACCTCTTGCTGAATTAGATACCCTACACTAATTGATATTTGCATCCACCATGGTGCCCCACTCCCCTCCATCCCATCACCAATAGATATCCTGCTGACTGCAACACCCACATTCCCCACTACCGAGATACTGCTCCATCAAGAAGCCTGTAAGCAGGAAATTGGCAGGAAAAAAAAACCTGTTGTTAAAATCAACAGGACATTCAGGAAATAGGTGTTCCAACCTTACCACATTCCCATCACACGAAACAAGACACTTATGGTTCCAATTCTGTCTGGATAATGGAACTAATATTTTATGGAAAACATTGAATCCCAATAGCCCAAGCAGCATTCTTGAGAAATGGTTAGTTAGTGCTCTGTACCGTATCACTGCCTCCACTGCAAATGCCACATAGATTTCAGCACAGATTATTGGCTGTCTGCTTCACTACTTGTGTTTGGAAATGGAAGTGATCAAATTCCAGAGTCACAGCCAACTGACTTCTCAATACTGCCCTTGCTCTCTCAGCCTCCATTTAATATTACACCCTCTAAAATTTGTATTTCCACATGATTTTGCAGGGAAAAGTAAAAGCATGCTATGTTTCTAGACTATACCAAATGGACATCTATTTAAAACTCATACAGGATACTTTCCTGGCAATATCAATAACATTTGCAGTAGATGTGACCATGTCAATTTCAAACAGCCACAAATGACAGATTCAGGACAGACCTCCGCTATCAAAAATGCCTTGGTATTATTCCATTAGGTATTTACCAGATATTATAGATCCCTCTTGTTATAGTTGGCAATTATAATTGAGTTTTCTACAATTGAATCCCTGTATGAAATGACTTACTGACTGCTCAGAATGTAAATGGCTGTTGTAGCATTGTGGTTATGTCTCAGGAGTAGTAATCTTGAGGCCTGGGTGAATGATCCAGAGAAATGAGTTCATATTTCACCAGAGCAGCTGAGGGAGTTAAGTTCAATTATTTATATAAAAACCAGCGCCATGTAACCACTGGACTCTAATAAAAGAAAAAGCCCTAGTTTATTAATGTTCTTTAAAGAAGAAAGTCTGCTATCCTTACCTGATTATATATGATAAAGGATACCTGAAAATGTGGTTAACCATTAAATGTCCTCTAAAGTAGACTAAGAAGAAACTTTGTTGTATCAAGTTGCTACAAAAATTGTAAACTGGACCAATGACTTAAATGGACCAAATCAGCAACGCAGAGCACCAGTTCCTCTCTGAGTTACATACTATCATGAATTGGAAATATATTGCTGTACTTTCACAGAGTCACAGAGGTGTGCAGCATGGAAACAGACCTTTCAGCCCAACTCATTTGTGCTGACCAGATATCTTAAATTAATCTAGTTTCATTGCTGTTTGGTTAAAATCCTGGAATTTTCAACCTATAGTCTATAGGAATATCTTTAGCACATGGACTACTGCGGGTCAAAAAGCTGTCTCATCCTCACTATCACATGGACATTTAGCAATGGACAATAAATGCCGAATAATGAACAATAAATGTTTTCCAGTGATGCCCATATTTCATGAACACATATATAAAAGATAGATTATTATTGCAGAAGTACCATGAATGATGGATTTCTTTTTAATTGCTGCTTGCTAAATTGCCTTCTCATAATCAGCAATTAGTCACATTCTACACTTATGCAAATATCAAAATAATCAAGAAGTGCATTTTATTGATTTTGAGCAAACAGAACTTAAATTGAAAACTTGGCAGTCGTAGGCTTTGACTGATCATTTTTCTCAATCACAATCAGATCTTTTTCAGTGAATTAATTCAATATTTGATATGGCTGTACTTCAAATATGGTAATACTTTAATTCCGCTGTTTATTCCAGCATAGATTATTGATCAAACCATTTAACTCAAATGACTTTCCCCTAAATGGATTTTCTACACAGGGTTTTACTGTCTAATTACTTTACGGCCAAAATTGTACGGTAGGTTTTCTTTTCTTAAGTAACAATCAATTACAAACACTCTATAACAAAGGCATGTTGAAATCCATAGAATTTGAGGCCTTCTCTGAGATTATATGCAATAAGTTCTTTTAAGGAAATTCCAGCGGATGATTTTATTGTGTAATGATTCGTTATATAAATTATATAAAATTGTTCTTTTCCTTAGAACAATCAATTTTGAAACAAAAAAAATCACCTTCTACAATTACAAGTTTGGAATTTGATATTAAATACTATGGGCAGAATATTCCACTCATTTCAGCAGTGCAGAGAGTGACAAGAAAGTTGGGAAAATGAAGTGAGAACGAAAAATGTCAGGGTCTTGAAATTGAGTAAAAATACTTGCGCTATAAATAAAAAGTTCAGAATCATGTTATTAAGAGGAGACTACCTCATTTGGGTATTTGCATGCAATTATTAGCCCAACTTACTTGTTTCTATGCCACTTACAATTTTCCTGACTTTCCCTGAGAAACGCGCCAGTGTGGATTCCCCACATGAAAGGCAGAGCAGTTATGTGGTGGCAGAAGCTTACTATTTGTTTCTGGGGACCTCCCTCCAACTCTGTCTTCCTCACAATGTCCCATGGACACCTTCCACCTCCGTCCTTTGTCCACACGAGTCAGCAGCAGCAAACCACCAGCCTCACAACATCAGGATGCATGCTCTCAGAACAACCCACAAACTATGCCAGCCCTCAGGAATTCCCATGGAGCTTTGGGATGTCCACAGCTCACAAGCCTCCGACAGAGTACTTTGCACACAAGTCAGTAACTGGCAGTGAGACAGGGCACTAACGTAGCTCTTATTTTCTTGGGGCCCATTGACTTGGAAGCCTCGGGCGGTTGCTCCCAGAGACATTTGAGCCTAGAGGACCCAGGCCTGTTGAGAGTCTCCTGTCCTGACTCAGGCTCACCCTCCTTGGTTTGTACATCTCAGGTTTTAAAATTGCAGACTGGGATGAGGTACAGGGGCCGGGCATATCTGTTCTCCCTCTCACCTTGTCACTGATACTGAACAGCTATGCCTACAAAACTGGGAGTTCGGTCCTATGCACATATCTGGCAGACACTGGGTTTACGACATTCACCATGTGGTCACCAAACTTTCCATTGTTCATCAGCAAATGCTAGAAGGGGATCACCAACAGTGTCTTTGTGTTCTGCCAGGCCATCTCAATTCCTGACCACATTGCAACCTTGGTCCCAAAATGGACAAAGGAGCCAAATTCTAGCGGTCAAGTGAGAATGACTGCCCTTGACATCAACCCTTCATTTGCTTCAATGAGATATGGAGTAGCCCTCGCAAAACTAGAGAGAATGGGAATTCGATGGAAAGTAACTCCGCTAATTAGAGTCTAACATAGGACAAAGACAAATGGTTGTGTTTGTTGGGATTCAGTCATTTCAGTGCAAGGATATCTCTGCAGGAATTCCTTCAGGTAGCCTCATAGATCCAATTACCTTAAGCTACCTAAATGAGTGAGGTGATCAGCGCAAGATTGTGTGTGAAAAGTCACCTTGCCCCAGCACATCATGAATTTCATTTGAAAATTCTCTTTACCTGAAAATAAGAAATTTCAACCTGATATAAAAGGGAAGTATTGCCAAGTTTGACAGCCTCTCTTTCTGTTTAATTGAAGTTGCAATTGAACATAAGAGAGAGACGAAACCATAGATGAGGAATATGGAAACTAACTATATGAAGAACATTATTTATAATCCTGCTGGTTATTTCTGTTGAAAGATTAATTGTCCAGCTGCACCACCAAATTTGTTCCATTGGGTATAACTAATCCCTGGTGCCAATCTGAATCAGCTGCTGGAAAAATTATATCATCAGAAGAGGTGTTAAATGGTACCATAATGACAATCCTTTTATTTTAAACATCAGAATATAATTTCTTCCAGAGGATTTCCATCCATCGTTATGATCCATCATTAGTGTCAAATAAAGGGGTGTCAAGACTGAGATTCGGAGGAATTTTTTCTCTCAGAGGGTTGTGAATCTTTGGAACTCCTTGCCACAGACAGCTGTGGGGGCAGAGTCCATGAGTATATCTAAGGCTGAGAGAGATAAGTTCATGATCAGTAAGGGAATGGAGGCTTACGGGAAAAAGGCAAGAAAGTCAACCTGTCGAATATTGGATCAGTCATGATCCTATTGAATGGTGCAGCAGGGTAGAGGGGCTGAACAGCCTACTCATGTTCTTATTTCTTATGGCCTTGTGGTCTTAAGTTTTGGACCTCCAAATGTTTCTATAGCTGCTTCTATAACTCTCTGCTTTAGAATGAGCAGAGAGTGTATGCAGTCTGCCATTGGTGAACCTACTCTAATTGGCACATCTTCAAATATTCATTGCCCCTCCAAGCCACTCATGATCATGATTTGAAAGCAAAACACTGTTTTCTCAGTGTTGCTGGGTCAAAATCCTGGAATTCCCTCTCTAATTCCATGTTAGGTCCAACTACACCAAATGGATTGCAATGGTTCAAGAAGGCAACTGACCGCCACCTTCTCAAGGGTAGTAAATGCTGACTTAGCCCAAGCCCAATGAATGAATTGAAAATAATTTACAAAAGCAGGCAGAATGAGCCTTGTACCCACTGTGAGATTGCATTTACAAGGTGCCTACACATATGTAGTTTTATTGAGATAAGGTAAAAAGTATAGACAAAAGTGAAAGAAGAACCAGGCAGTTTATACATTCTTGATGTCTAAATCTGCTAATTCTATCCCCACTGAAATTATCCATGTTGTTTCTCCTCTGGTGTAATGGGAACTTATTACATATTATTATGGTTACTTAAGATATAGGCAATCAATCAAGTATTGATGCTTAATTAATCATACAAGACATTTTCCCTATAGCATTTGCCCTTATAATTTACTAATACATGTGTCTCTACTGGTACATGAACCAACAGCTATCAATTTTGCATGACCTACCAGTGACTCGGGTATCACTGGGTATGGATGCAGGGCCTTGATAAATCTGCTACTTTAAAGTGTCAAATGTTACATTCATGACAGTTTCCCAGCTTTTGAACAATAGTTTATCAACTCACACTGGTAGGAATATACCAAGGAGAAACTGCATTTTTGGTGTTGGTGGTATCAAACATTTCAGGAAATGAAATGCTCAGACAGTATCACATTGTTCCCAAAAAAAATCTTTTCAATTTTGTCAAACACCAGAAAAATGGATGGCTGTGATTTTGCTGGCATCATCATCAGATATTGATAGTATAATTATGTTACAAGCCAGGCATAGCAGGGGAATACATTAAGTTACTCTTAATTTCACTGCACAGAAGAATTTTACATCTGAATCCACTGGACTATCACTTTTAGTTAGGCTTTGAGAGAAAATTGTATTACGGTATACTGTAGTATAATTCAATACCTTACCTGAGGGGAAATGTCAAAGCCGCATTTGTAGAGGAAGACGCAGTTTTAAAAGAGATCGGGAAATCCATTCTTTCTAATATCTCTAACAAAGCCTACTTGATAAAAATGTAATGCTTCAAAGTCACCAGCTCTCATTTCCTTTAATGGTCTGAGGTGGGATCATGGAAGATTTTCATCTCACTTACTTGCTACTCATTTACATTATGGAGGATTAGAACTTCAGGATGGCATGGTTGCTCAGCGGTTAGCACTGCTGCCACACACACCAGGGATCTGAGTTTGATTCCACCCTCGGGCGACTGTGTGGAGTTTGTGCATTCTCCCCGTGTCTGTGTGGGTTTCCTCCAGATGCTCCAGTTTCCTCCCACAGTCTAAAGATGTGCAGGTTAGGTGGATTGGCTATGCTAAATTGCCTGTAGTGTCCAGGGATGTGCAGGCTAGGTGGATTAACCATGGGGAATGCAAGGTCACACATATATAGGGTAGGGGGGATGAGTCTGAGCAGGATGCTCTTCAGAGGGTTGGTTTGGACTCAACGGATTGAATGGCCTGCTTCCACACTGTAAGGATTCTATGATTGAGAACAGTTGGCTGTGTAATTCACTACCTTTGCCAATTTGAGAAGCCAGAAAACTCTTGTTGCTTAAATAGCCGAACGTATAGAACAGAATTTTACCAAACATTTTTGGAGAATTTATTAGAGCGTTTCTCACCATGAGCTCTAATGGGATTTTTGCACTCACTTTCCAAGCCTGCCCCATTGTTATGCACCACATCCAATGGTGCCGCACTTGTCATATTCTCTCACTCACTAGAGGGGGAGTCTTGGCAACTGCTGAGGGCTGCCAGGAATCCTGTCACTGGCACCATCTTTAGGTCCATCCACACGCCCATGCAAGTACTTGCGGTAGGCAGCTGCCCTGCACAGTTCATTTTATTTGCCTGAAACATGTCAGACAGAGGCCAATTGGCACTCTATTTTGCCAATAAGGACCTGGAGGTCCTGCTGGATATGGTTTCTGTATCGTCATTGTCTATAGAGCATGCCCTGCAATGTTGGTAATTGATGGATGTCTGGAGGAGCAAATAGCGAACAGGAGTTTCAGAGATAGTATGAACTGCAGATGCTGGAGAATCTGAGATAACAAGATGTAGAGCTGGATGAACACAGCAGGCCAAGCAGCATCAGAGGAGCAGGAAGGCTGACGTTTCGGGCCTAGACCCTTCTTCAGAAAATTTT
>NW_025973762.1:0-4134 GCF_021869965.1 Rhincodon typus
GGCCGAAGGGCCTGTACTGCGCTGTAATGTTCTATGTTCTATGTTCTATGACTAATCAGGGAGACTGTTACATCTGCACTCAGAGAGGACATTCTGGAAGGCTCATCCACTGAGGCAATATGGGTAGACCTCAAAATAATATGGGTGCAATCACTCTGAATGGATTATACTATAGGCCCCCCCAACAGCCACCAAGACATTGAGGAACAAATATGTAGACAGATAATGGAAAGATACTATAAAAATAGAGATGTCGTGGGTGACTTTAACTTCCCCAATATTGACTGGGACTCCCTTCAAGCAAGAGGCTTAGACAGGGCAGAATTTGTTAAGTGCATCCAAGAGGGTTTCCTGAAACAGTATGTGAATGGTCCAACCAGAGGAGGGGCCACACTGGACCTTGTATTGGCTAATGAGCCTGGCCAGGTGACTGACCTTTCAGTGGGAATGCATTTTAGTAACAGTGATCACAACTCATTAAGTTTTAAGATAGCTATGACCAAGGATAAGTTAGGATCTAAACTGGGTACTAAACTGGGGGAGAGCAATTACGTCAGAATTAGGCAGGAGCTAGGGAGTGTTAATTAGGAGGAGCTGTTATCAGGCAAGTTCACATTTGACATGTGGGAACTAAAGACCTGGTGGGGCGAGTTCAGCACCCACATGTTCTAGTAAGGAGGAAGGACAAAGATGACAAGGTAAGGGACCCTTGGATTATGAGGGAGGTTGTGAATTTAGTCAAAAGGTAAAAAAGAAACATCTATAAGGTTTAGCAAGATAAAATCAGACAGGGCCTGCAGGGAATTAGGAGAGCAAGAAGAGGCCATGAAATGACCTTGGCAAGTATGGTTGAAGAGAATCCCAACGCATTCTGTACATACACTAAAAATGAGGATAACTAGGGAAAAGGTAGAATTACTCAAAGATAAAGGAGGGAACTTGTGCTTGGAGGCAGAGGATGTGGGCAAGATCCTAAATGAATATTTTGCATTGGTATTCGCCCAGAAGAAGGATTTGGAGGATTTTTTTTTATTCATTCATGGGATGAGAGCATAGCTGTCTAGGCAGCATTTATTGTCCATCCCTAATTGCCTAGAGAGCAGTTGAGAGTTAACCATATTTCTGTGGGCCTGGAGTCACATGTAGGCCAGACCAGGTAAGGATGGCAGTTTCCTTCCCTAATGGGCATTAGTGAACCAGTTGGGTTTTTCCTCACCAATCGGCAATGGATTCACGTTCATCATTAGATTCTTAATTCCAGATATTTATTGGATTCAAATTCCACCATCTGCCATGCCGGGATTTCAAACCCAGGTCTCCAGGATGTTATCCGGGTCTCTGGGTTAACAGTCCAGTGATAATACCACTAGGCTATTGCCTCCCCTGCCTCCTCCTATTCACAGGATAGTGAAATTGGTGTGGAACATGCTAATATGCTTAGACATTTTGAGATCAAGAAAGAAGTGATGTTGGGTCTCTTGAAGAGCATTAAGGTGGATAAGTCCTTGAGGCCTGATGGTATCTACCTCATGTTATTGCAAGAGGCTAGAGAGGCAAGACAGGCGATTGCTGGGGCCTTGACCAAGATTTTAAGTTCATGCTAGCTACTGGAGAGGCCCTGAGGACTGGTGAGTAGCTAATATTGTTCCTCTGTTGAAGAAGGGAAATAAGGATAATCCAGGAAACTATAGACTGATGAGTCTCATATTGTTGGTTGGGGAGAATTCTTAGGAATAGGATTTAAGCACATTTAGAAAAGTATGGCCTAATTAGGGACAGTCAACATGGCTTTGTGCAGGGCAGGTCATGACTTACTAACTTGATTGAAATTTTCAAGGAGGTGATGAAGGTGATCGGTGAGGGTGAGCAGTGGATGTGGTTTATATGGATTTTAGTCAGGCTTTTGACAAGGTCCCTCATGGTAGGATATTCCAGAAGATTAAGATGTATGTGATCCACAGTGGCTTGGCTTGCCCATAGAAGGCAAAGGGTAATGGTGAAGAGTGTTTTCCTAGCTGGAGGTCCGTGACTAATAGTGTTTCGCAGGGATCCGTACCTCTGCTGTTTATGATATTTATATAAACGATGGGTGGGTTCGTAAGTTTGCAGATGATATAAAGATCGGTGGAGTTGTGGATAGTGTAGAAAGTTGTTAAATATAGAGCAGTTATAGATATAGATCAGATCAGATATAGATCGGTTGCAGATACGAGCAGAGAAATAGCAGATGGAATTTAATCTGGGTAAGTGTGAGGTGCTGCACTTTGGAAGATCAAATGCTAAGGAAAAGTATGTACTTAATGGCAGGACCCTGAACAGCATTGATGTACAGAGGGATCTTGGGGTTCAAGTCCATAGCTCCGTGAAAATAGCCATGTATGTAGAAAGCGTGGTAAAGAAGATGTATGGCATGTTTGTCTTTATTGAGTACAAGAGTCAGGATGCCATGTTGGAACTTTTTAAGGCTTTGATTAGGCCACATTTAGAGTATTGCGTTCAATTCTGGTCACATATTACAGAAGGAGCGGGTGCAGAAGAGGTTTACCTGGATGCTCCTGGATTAGAGGGTATGAGCTTTAAGGAGAAGCTAGAAAAACTCGAGTTGTTTTCTCTGGGACGGAGGAGGCTGAGGGGCAACTTGGAGTGTGTATTTAAGGTGAGAGGGGGAAAGTTCAAATGAGATGTAAGGGGCAAGTTTTTTTACGCAGAGAACGATATGTATCTGGAATGACTGCCAGAAGTGGTGGTGGAGACAGATAACATAGAGGTTTTTAAGGGACTTTTAGATAAACACATCAATATGCAAGGAATGGAGGGATAGAGTCAGGAAGTAATACAGATTGGAAACAGATCCTTCAGCCCAAACTCGTCCATGCTGACCATGGTGCCCATTCAGCTAGTTCCAATTGCCCGCATTTGGTCCGTATGCCTATAAACCGTTCTCATCCATGTACATATCCAAATATTTTTTAAATGTTGCTATTGTACCTGTCTCAACCACTTTCTCCAGCAGTCCGTTCCATATACACACCATACTCTGCATGAAGACGGTGCCCCTCAGGTCCTTCTTAAATCTAACCCCTGTGACCTTAAACCTAAGTTATGTAGTTTTCAATTCTCCATCCCTGGGAAAAAAGACTATATGCATTCATCCTATCTATGCCCCTTATGATTTTATACACCTCAATAAGGTCACCCCTCATTCTCCTACATTCCACGTAATAAAGTCCTATCCTGGTTATGCAACTGTACCATAACATCCCAACTACTATACTCAGTGCCTCGACTGATATTTACCAAGGGCAAGCAGAAAGGATTAGTTTAATTTGGCATCATGTTCTGCACAACATTGTGCACCAATGGGCCCATTCCTATGCTATTCTGTCCTATGGTTTTTCTAAGTCCATTTAAACCACATCAACTGCACTACCATAGTGAAGATATTTAGTTACCTTTTCAAAAAAAAAACCAATTGGTCAGGCAGGATTTCCTCCAATAAATCTGTACTGACTATCCTTGATCAATCCCTGCTTTTCCAGATGTTGATTAATCCTGTCCCTCAGAATTTTTTCCAGTAATTTCCGTATCGCTGACATCAGACTAACTTGTCTGTAATTACATGCCCTGTCCCTGCTGCCCTTCTTCAACAAAGGAACTGCTTTAGTTATCCTCCAATCATCCTTAATGTGCAAGACTAACGTGCATGGAATTGGGGGAAATGTATTGAGGTAGTTAGGAAACTAGTTGACCAAGAGGAAACAAAGAGTAGGAATTAATGGATCCTTTCCAAACTGGCGGACAGTAACTAGTGGGGTGCCACAGGGATTGGTGCTGGGGACCCAGCTATTCACAATATATATTAATGATTTGGATGAGCGAACAAAATGGAACATCTCCAGGTTTGCAGATGATACCAAGTTGGGTGTGAGGGTGAACTGTGACGAGGATGCAGAGATCCTTCAGCATGATCTGGACAGGTTGGGTGAGTGGGCAGATCAATGGCAGATACAGTATAATTTGGATAAATGTGAGGTTATTCACTTTGGAAGCAAAAACAACAAGGCAGGTTACTACCTGAATGGCTGTAAATTGGGAGAGGGGAGTGTGCAGTGGGACCTGGGTGTCCTTGTGCAC
>NW_025973762.1:4634-6817 GCF_021869965.1 Rhincodon typus
GCAGTTCTGGCCATCTCAGGGTCAGGTAAACTCTGCCCCTCTAACTTGTAGCTACAACTATAACTCCTCCTGTTCACTTGCTATCCGTACGTGCGTTCGAAGAGGAGATTGCTTCTAAGATGAAAGTTACTGTCCCTACTCTAAATATTTTACATGACTTCTTTTACTTAAGACAACATGTAATCAAATTCCATTAATAAGACTTTCACAGTTCAATAAGCTTGTCTGAACTCCTAAGATTTTACAAAATATATTCTCATTCCCCTTTTACCTTCTGAGTTATCTCTGTCCCTCCTCCCTTGATCTTTGGATGTATGATTTCATTTCAGCTGCCTCCATCATTATTATTTCAGTTCGCTTATTTAGGTTGTGAAGCCGCCATTGTTTATTTTCTCTAAATCAAGCTGGTGCCCTTAGAGATTATCCATCTTCCCCATTTGTCATTCAGTTCCCCCCTTGCTGATGGGATGGGGACTCCTCTCCACTATGCAGGGGAGGCAATGGCCTAGTGGTATTATCACTGGACTATTAATCCAGAGACCCAGATAATGTTCTGGGGACCTGTGTTCAAATCCCACTACGGCAGATGGTGGCATTTGAATTCAATAAATATATGGAATTAAGAATCTAATGATGACTGTGAATCTGTCACCAATTGATGGAAAAATCCATTTGGTTCACTAATGCCCTTTAGGGAAGGGAACAGCTTTCCTCACCTGGTCTGGCCTACATGTGACTCCAGACCCACAGCAATGTGGTTGACTCTTAACTGCCCTCTAGGCAATTAGGGATGGACAATAAATGCTGCCTAACCAGTGATGCCCTCATCCTGTGAACGAATAAAAATCTATAGCCCTTTGTTTAAAGGAATTCAGCCAAATTCCTTAACATTAGATGTAGATTGCATTTCTTAATTTCTCAATACTTAATTACCTAAAGATCATGCTTTTTGTTTAATTCTTGCTAATCTACAAACTTTGGGCTCTCTGTTCCCAGACATCTTCTTGTCATACTGTCTCTTACGAAAATCTGCAGCTGTGGGGTGTGTACAAAACTTAATGCGTTTTAATTTAGTAGATACTTTGTTTTTTATAGACCTTATTACCTTGGATTTATCTTATTCTCAAAGCTACCATTGTTCTCACTTATGATCTCACCCTAATGCTGAACTAAAGTTATTTTCGTCACTACCACCAAAAAAATCTTCTCCTCTATGTCTATGCCAACTAAAAATCCACAGTCAGCCATCTAGTGCCACCTCCTGCCATTGGCTGCCCCAACACTGACCATCCCCAATAGCCCTTGAACTTAGTCAATGAACAGTCCACTGTGGGTCTGGAGTGACATATAGGGCAGACCAGCTGAGGCTGTCTGATTTCTTTCCTTAAAAAGACATCAAAGAACAAAGGACAATACAGCACAGGAACAGGCCCTCAGCCCTCCAAGCCTGCACCGAAACATTTTGCCCTTCCGTCCTAAAACTGTCTTCACTGAGAGGATCCATATCCCTCTTTAAGTGTCATACTTTCCACTCTATCCATGCCATTCACAATCTTATAAACTTCTATCCTCAACCTCCTGTGTTCCAGTGAAAACAAACACAGTCTATCCAACCTTTCTTTACAGCTAAAATCTCCCATACCAGGCAACTTCCTGGTAAACCATTTCTGTACCCTCTCCAAAGCATTCAGATTCTTCTGGTAGTGTGGTGACCAGAACTGTACACAATAATCTAAGCGTGGCCTAACAAAAGTTCTATAAAGCTGCAGCATAACTTGTCTATCCTTATACTCAATGCCCCTTCCAATGAAGACAAGCATGCTGTAGGCCTTTTTTACTACCTTATCTACCTGCGCTGCCACCTTCAGGTCGATAAGGTAGTTAAAAAAATGAACCAGATGGGATTTTAGAGCGCTTGTTACCAGTAGAAATTTTAATTCTGGATTCATGAACTGAGTTTAGCCGTCTCTCATGGAGAGATTTGTCATGATGCCCCCAGACCATTGGCTAAGGGCTCTGAAATACAGCTTCAGTCATGATATCAGATGATACTAAGTGAGGGAGAATAGTGAATTGTGAGGAAGATGCAGAATGACTTCAAAGGAACATTGAGACAACAAGGTGCAGGGCTGGATGAACACAGCAGGCCAAGCAGCATCATAGGAGCAGAGAGGCTAACACAG
>NW_025973762.1:6827-8875 GCF_021869965.1 Rhincodon typus
AGGAGCAGAGAGGCTAACACAGCAGGCCAAGCAGCATCATAGGAGCAAATGATGCTGCTTGGCCTGCTGTGTTCATCCAGCCCTGCACCTTGTTGTCTCGGATTCTCCAGCATCTGCAGTTCCTACTATCAAAGGAACATTGACAAGTTGGCCAAATGGGCAGACACCTGGCAGGAAATTTCAATGTAGAGAAATGTGAGGGAATGCATTTTGGTAGAAGAAACACGGAGAAACAAGAGAAGCTCAATGGTATAGGAGCAGAGGGACCTTGGGGTTCACGTGCACGATTCTCTGAAGGTAGCCAGGTAAGTTGAAACAGTTGTTAAGAAGGCTTATAGGAATCTTGGGTTTATAAGTAGTGGCATAGAGCATAAATGCAAGTCATGCGACACCTCTACGAATCATCGGTCAGACCACATTTGGAGTTCTGTGTTCAGTTCTGGGCATCTTATTTAAGGAAGAATGTTAAAGCCCTGGAGAGAGTTCAAAGGCGATTTACTAGAATTTCACTTGGAATGAGGGATTTTAGATACAAGGAAAGATTAGAGTGATGAGATACAAAAATAGAAGTTGCTGCAAAAGCTCAGCAGGTCTGGCAGTATCTGTGGAGAGAAATCAGAGTTAATGTTTCAGGTTGAGTGGCCCTTCCTCAGAACTGATGGTAGCAAGGAAAATGGTGGTGTAGAATGATCAGGCTTATTCCCCTTGGAGCAGAAAGGATTAAGTGTTTAAAATTATGAACAACTTTGAAAGAGTAATGAAGGATATTCTGTTTCCACTAGTTGGAATCTGCCAGAGAGATTGTGAGTTTCTAAACTGTGTCTGGCATAGTTTCCTCACCTCCTCAGATTTCCATGGCTGTTTGTGTTTTTGTAAGATGGAGCTTTTCCTTTTCATGGGTACCAAATGTTTCTGAATGGTATTAAATGTTTCAAACGTAGAAACATAGAAGATAGGAGCAGGAGGAGGCCATTCGGTCCTTCGAGCCTGCTGTGCCATTCTTCACAATCATGGCTGATCGTCCAACTCAACAGCCTAACCCTGCTTTCTCCCCATAACCTTTGATCCCATTCACCCCAAGTGCTATATCTAGTCGCCTCTTGAATACATTCAATGTTTTGGCATCAACTACTTCCTGTGGTAATGAACTCCACAGGCTCACCACTCTTTGGGTGAAGAAATGTCTCCTTATCTCTGTCCTAAATGGTCTACCCCAAATCCTCAGACTGTGACCCCTGGTTCTGTACAAAACCACCATCGGGAACATCCTCCCTGCATCTACCCTGTCCATCCCTGTTAGAATTTTATCAATCTCTGTGAGATCCCCCCCTCATTCATAGAAACATAGAAGATAGGAGAAGGAAGCGGCCATTCAGCCCTTCGAGACTGTTCTGCCATTTTTCACGATTATGGCTGATTGTCCAACACAACAGCCTAACCCTGCCTTCTCTCCATAACCTTTGATCCCGTTCGCCCCAAGTGCTATATCTAGTCGCTTCTTGTATACATTCAATGTTTTGGTATCACCTACTTCCTGTGGTAATGAACTCCACAGGTTCACCACTCTTTGCTGAAGAAATGTCTTGTTATCTCCGTCCTGAATCGTCTACCCCAAATCCTCGTACAGTCACCCCTGGTTCTGGATATATCCACCATCGGGAACATCCTCCCTGCATCTACTCGGTCCAGTCCTATTACAATTTGTCTGAATTCTAGCAAAACCAATCCCAACCTAGTCAATCTCTCCTCATACATCAGACCCGCCATCCCCGGAATCAGCCTGGTAAACCTGAGCTGCACTCCCTTGAGAGCAAGAGCATCCTTTCTCAGAAAAGGAGATCAAACCTGCACACAATATTCCAGGTGTGGTCTCACCAAGGCCCTGTATAACTGCAACAGCACATCCCTGCTCCTGCACTCGAAACCTCTCACAATGAAGGCCAACATCCCATTTACCTTCTTTACCACCTGCTGCACCTGCATGCTTACCTTCAGCAACTGGTGCACAAGGACACCCAGGTCCCACTGCACACTCCCCTCTCCCAATT
>NW_025973763.1:0-8875 GCF_021869965.1 Rhincodon typus
GTCCCGACCCGAAACGTCAGCTTTCCTGCTCCTCTGAAGCTGCCTGGCCTGCAGTGTTCCTCCAGCTCCACACCTTGTTATATATAACACCAGCTGATTTGTTTAACTTCTGAGACTCTAGGCTGCAAAAATTAGTAGGTTTTCCTTAATTTTTAGATAACAGATAAGGAAATGTGTAATTAAATAGCAAAGCGTCGGGGGGTGGGGGGAGCGGGGTGTTGGGAAAGACGTTTCTTTACATTGATGAATTATAGCATTTTGGTGATGATTTACAAAACAAGGAAATACCTCTGTGAAAGTGACAGTATCCCTCCAGCCTACTACCTGGTGACCCATTCAGTGTGCAATCAGTGAATTAGCTAAGATTGGGATCAATTATAATAACTCCATCTGCCAGCCTTCAGTGATAGGACCAACACATGAAGAATTTGAGCCAGGTTCTGGAGGGTCTCAGGTTGAGTTGAGAGAAGCAATAATGGGGAATGATTTCCAAATGATATTCCCTGAAGGCTATTACAATATATTGTGATATCTTTGATACAGATTTATCAGAGATTGTACATTACAACGAGATCAGAAACATCAGGAATTTATACAAGATGGCACATTGGCTGGAATGCATTGAGAAACTGCAACTCTCGCCAGCTCCAGATAACAAGCACCAGATACTTAAGGTTTACATCTTTTAAGTAGACCCAAGCCAGATTATTCAGCTAGATCCTATGACCAATTTAATACCATGTCATGTTCTTTGTTTCTTGATGAATATATGAATGCAATAATGAGTAACAAGAAACATCAGGGTTCAAATTCTGCATCAGGTGAATTGAAGTGTTATTGAACTGCATGACTGGAACTGCAATGATTTGAGATTTTAGTCAATGCAATGTGGCAGGGAGTATAATACAGCCAGAGTTGATATACTGTCATGATATGACACTCATATTCATAAGCTCAGCACTCTGGATTGTGCGCTAGTGAAGCCTTTCTGATGCTTGCCCATCTATGATGTACAATTAGAGTCCTACAGGGTATATATCATGCAAACCATATTCAGTAACTGTTGGACCAATAAGACTGGGTCACTTACACAAATCCAGAGCAGGATAATTGACCTTTCAAAAGTTGAGTTCCTGGAGCTCCTAGAAACATAGAGAATAGGAGCAAGAGCAGGCCATGCAGCGTATCAAGCCCACTTCACCATTCAACATGATCATGCTGATCTTCTATCTCAACACCATACCCCACACTTTCTCTGTACTCCTCGACACTTCTGGCCTCCAGAAACTGACTTTTTTTCTTGAATATATTCAATAACTTTGTCTTCCACAGCCTTCAGTGGTAGAGAATTCCTTAGGTTCACCATCTTCTGAGTGAAGACATTTCACTTCATCTTAATCCAAAATGGCCTATTCTGTATCCAGAACCTGTCCCTTAACATCATCCCTGCAACCCAGTCTGTCTAGCCCTGTCAGAATGTGATGTTCCGTGTTCCAATGAGGCTAACTCAATCCCTTTATAAGTCAGCTCCTACCTTGAGTACAAGTCTGCCTATACACTCTTCTCAGGAATTCTCAAACTCTCTCAGTTGTAACATGCGAACTGTCCTTTCATTAACAAACATACCACTCGTCATAAAACCAGCGCATCTCAAGGGACTTTGTAAGAAATGCGCTTAATTTATAAAATTGATCAATGCAAAAGGGGAGGGGTGGGTTACAGCTCTTTGATTGTTACAACCACGAAACCAGAATCTTGATCAATGCAATCTGGTGTGGGAAGATTGATGGTCCCTGAGACCCTGGTCATTGCAATTCGAATTGAAGGGTCAGCTCAGGACAAGGTAAAATACCGGGACTCACCAGCCAAACTATCGTAACAATCGATTTCGGTGTTTTCGATCAGTCGTTTCTGTTCCTCGGTGAGTCTGATGTGTGTTTTGCTCAATGCATTCACTTCTGCAGCCGCAGCCTCGCTGATCCGGATCCCTTTGAGTTGCAGCAGAGCCCGGTGATACTTCCCGATCGCCTCCCGGAATTTCTTCTCTCTGTAACACTGGTTCCCCTCGGTCTTGAAGCTCACCGCCTTCTGGATCTTGTAGGTGCTTTCCGCTTCCCCGTCCCTGTGCTGAGCCGGCGGGTTCCTGACTTCCACTGCTGCCTTCCCTGGGTCCCGGATGCTGGCTGAAGGCTGGCCGACTGCCCTCGCCCCCGTCCCGGGCTGCTTCTTCGATATTCCCCCTAGGCTGATGCTCTGCGTTTTCAGGGGATGTTTGGCTTCCATCTCTCCTACAGGCAGACCATTTCTCACCAGATCCGAAACCTGTCGCCTCTTGATGGTCTGGAGCAGTTTGCTGTGCATAAATGAGGGCGTTTGTCCGTGTGAGTTAACCCCCAGCAACTGGCGAGATTCCTGAAAGGGGAGCTGTCCTTCAGCACCATGGACAGCTCACAGCGCGCAGCGGCGGGCGGACCGGCTCACTACAGCGGCACCCGTTTCTCTCCCATTAACCCTTTCGAAACACAGGCTTTTTTTTAACCCCACTTTCCCAAGCGCAACCCGAGTCGCCACAACCGAGGGAGCCAGGGCTCGAACCGTTTGCACATTTGCAACAGCGCGCCTCAGGTTACTGGCAAACTGCTGCAAGACAAGATGAACAACCCAAGTTTGCACTTCACCCGCCTCCCCACCCCTCCTCTCAACGTATTTGCAGCAACGGCTGGCGTTGGTCTCTATTTTAACTCTTCAATTCGGTCGCAATTCAGACCATGGGGTTGACATAATCATTAACCTCAGTGTCTTCTGTGCTCCACATTCGAGTCCCCTTCCTTCAGAATCAGATATTTAACTTTTTTTTTGAAAAAAGACACGATTGCAATTTGAAGTTTGTTGCAAGTAGCAAGGGCGAGGCTGCAGTTCTGCGGTATCCCCACGGGTTGATGCAATGGCAAATTCCAACTACAACCACCCTGATGTAAGGACATTAGTCACCAGTGAAGTGACTGACGCATAAATAATTCAGAGGGAACATTGATGCCCAGCAGAGGATGACAACATTAAGATGACTTCGCTCCCAAACGAGCCCCCCTCCCCATGACGGTATTCCCCACATTTAATAGCATTTACTGGATGTAGAGCACCATCTGCCTATTAATTATATAACTCCTGGTTCTTATCCACTCAAGCGTCCTGTTTGCACCGAATCAACCAGCCGTTGTCTTCCCCATATGGTCAGCCATCTCCAGAGCTCAGAATAACGAAACTGGCGTAAGAGCTATTCTCACCGTCTCGGTTTCTAAGACCCATTATTGCAAAACAAATCAAATCAATAAATGGCCTCAGATAACAGTAAGTGTGAACCGTGGAGCAGTTGGTAACACCTCTCCCGGTTAGGAGGTTGTTGATACTGCAGTGCAGGTTGGAGGAAGTGCTGCACTGCCGATGGGCTGTCTTCTTATTGCGCTGTCAGACTGGACGGCAAAGACGCCATAGCATTATCACAGAACAGAAAGCCTGGAGAAAGCTGCCCTAGATGTATCCCTCCACCAAGTAAAGTCACCATTGTCCTAACAGACCATAGCTGTTTTCTAATTAGAGAGACATCAGTGGTGGTGAGTTTACACTGAGGGAAAGCTGTTGCAAAGTCCTTCATGGTAGGTGTGGGCATCACAAACCAGCCATCCAGCCAACTGAGCCAATCAAGCCCTCCACTAAAATCAACAAAACAGATGATCTCATCATTACCATGATTGTTTGATCCTGATGGGCACAGATTGGCTGCCAAATTTCTGACACTGATACCCTTGTCACTCTGAGCCCTCACTGCACCTCACCAATGCTGCCAGGTACCATACCAGCCCAAACTCGATTCTGCCACTGCCATGAGTCCGCTTCGGGCTCACCTTGCCAATGTAACTACTACCAATGCCACCAGGTTGTACTGGGTCCAGAAAAGATTTACAAGGATGTTGCTAGGAGTGGAGAGTTTGAGTTATAGAGAGAGGCTGAATAGGCTGGGGCGTTTTTGCCTGGTGTGTAACAGGCTGAGGTGTGACATTATAGATACTTATAAAATCATAAGAGGCATAGATAGGGTGAATAGTCAAAGTCTTTTACCTAGGTTAGGGGAGTCTAAAACTAGAGAACATAGGTTTAAGGTGAGAGGGAAACATTTAAAAAGGACCTGATGGGTAACCTTTGCATGCAGAGGGTGGTAGGTGTACGGAATGAACTGCCAGAGGGAGTGGTGGAGGTTGGTACAATTACAACATTTAAAAGGCATTTGATGGTATACTGTTGGATAGAAGAGTGTTTCTCTGCTGTATGACTATAATTCTATGACACTACAACACATACTACACGCCAAAAGAATTTCATTGGTTGAAATGCACTTTAGTCCTGTCAGGCATGAGATAACTAATGTAGATTTTGCTTTCAAGGAGCAGTGACAATTAACTTGAGCAACTATCCATATCCATAGTTTAGATCAATGGCTGTGACCTCAGCTGGGGTCACAGAAACAATATATATGAACTAGATGAAATAGGAGCAGGAATAGACCTCTTGGCCTCTCAAGCCTTCTCTGCAATTCAGTAAGATAATGGCTGATCTGTTTGTGTTCAAATTTCCACATTTCCATCTACCCCTAATAGCCTTTGGTTCTCCTGCCTAACAAGAATCTATCCACCTCCATGTTAAAAATAATTAATATCCCTCTCTCTACTGCCTCTGAGGAAGAGAGTTCCAAATATCCACAATCCTCAGAGGAAAAAAAAAACCCCTATCTCTATTCTGAAAGGTGACTCCTAATGTTAAACAATGCACTTTTGTTCCAGACTGAGCCACAAGAGAAAACATCTTTTTTCACATCAATTTTGCCAAGATCTTTTACACTTTCAATCAAGCCACTGTTCATTCGTCTAAACCCCAATGAATACAAGCCCAGTCTGTAAAACCTTTCCTCATATGACAACCCAATCATTCCAGGTATCTATCTGGTAAACCTCCTCTGAACTGCTTCCAATGCATTTACATCCTTCCTTAAATGAGACTAAACAGTACATTATATTTGAGATGTGGTCTCACTAGTACTTGTATAATCAAAGCCTGACATCCTTCCTTATATGTTCAATTCATCTCATAAGAATGGAACAACCCATTAGCATTCTTAATTATGTGCTGTACTTGCAAACAAACATTTTGTGACTCATGCACTCCAACACCCAAATCCCTCTGCACATCAGAATTCCGCAATGGCTCTGTGTAAGTATTACGCAGCTTGTTGTTCTTCCTGCTAAAGTGAACGTCACATTTTCCCACATTATATTCCATCTGCCTCGCCCCCTCACTCAACCTATCTATTTCTATCTGCAACCTTATGTCTTCCTTATAACATCCTACCTACCTATCATGGTGTCATCTGAAAATGTAGTTACCAGAACTTATCAAAGTCAAAGTCATTGATGACAATTTGTAAAAAAATTGAAGACCCAGAACAGAACCCTCATGGAACTCCATCCTGTGAATTTGATGTAATGCAGTCTGAGATTTATATTTATATATTTAGTATCATTTATGTTAAGTTTAGAATTTGAAGTAGTGACATGTGGATTTTTCTGTGGCTGAAGTAACCAATATTTAACTTGTGAGTATTTCTGTAGCTATGGTTAATAAAAAAAAATTGTGACTGTTAGTTTGCAGAATTAATGGGTTTGTATTTACTGTAGGAGATCCTACAACCTCATGAGGTAAATAATTATGCTTGAAGGTTTCTGGCAGAAATTTCTGGATTTTTAAAATTAAGTTTAGGGGAACCCATTGCTTAGAAAAAGGGTTTTTACTTTCAGTAGACAAACAAAAAAAAAAGAGAACTGCAAATGCTGAAAATTTTCAGAAGTGTCACTGGCCATGAAACATTAACTCTGATTTCTCTCCATAGAAGCTGCCAGACCTGTTCAGATTTTCCAGCAATTTCTGTTTTTGTTTTATTTTCGGTGTTGGGCAGTCCTGCAGAAGTTTTCATGTGTAAAGTTGCTCCTGAGAAAGGAAGAAGATAGATTTGTTAACACTAGATTACATTAGAGATTTCACTATGATCATGATTGATCATCCAACTTAGTACCCTGCTCCCATTTTCTCCCCATACACTTTGGTCCCTTTAGCCGTAACAAATGTATCCATCTCCTTCTTGAAAACATTCAATGTTTTGGCCTCAACCACTTTCTGTAGCAGAGAATTCCACAGACTCACGACTCCAGGTGAAAAATATTCTCATCTCTATCCTAAAAGGCCTACCACTTATAAGATAAATAAGAGATACGAGCAGAATTAAGCCATTTGGCTGATTGAGTCTTACCTTTAGGCTGTGACCCCTGGTTCTGGACTCCCCAGTAATCAAGAACATCCTTCCTGCACCTACTCTGTCTAGCCCTGATGGAATTTCATAGGTTTCTATGAGATCCTCCTCATTCATCTAGTCAGTGAATATAATCCTAACTGATCCAGTTTTTCTGCTTACGTCAATCCCATCATCCCAAGAATCTGTCTGGTAAACCTTCTTTGCACTCCCTCAATAGCTAGAACATCCTTCCTCAGATAAGAGATAAAAACTACATATAATACTCCAAGTGTGGTCATACCAATGGCCTATATAGTTATAGCAATATGTCCCTACTCCTGTACTCAAATCCTCTTGCTATGAAGGCCAAAGAGTAAGGAGTTAGTGATAGTCCCAAACTGAAAATGTTTGGATAAAACCCTGAAGAAGTGTTTTGCAGCTGAGGACATTTAGGCTCAGTTGTATGATTGCTCCATGATCAAGGTATCATATTTTTGAGACTGGGAATTGAAGTCAAATTGAACCCATTGAGGTGTCACAGAAAAAAAACTTTCTGGTGTGAATACTGTGCAAGGGGTGCTTTTGAGTACTGTGCTGAATGCTCTGAGATCTCAAATGGAATGTTTTGGGCATTAATGGGATTACATTTCAAAACCTTTAAGTTTGTGTTATAAGTAAATAGTTTGGTTTATTCTATTTTATTTTTATTTCTTTTGCTTAATAAACTTGTTATTGTTAAAAACACATTTGCAATATTCTGTGCTTATTTTTCAGTGAAAGACCACTAAATTAAAACCAAAGCAACATATGACCACCCAGCCAGTTTCAGTCTAGGATCAGATTTGTCTAGTAATATTTGCTGGAATCAGACTTCAGACCCAAGATTCATTTATACATACTTTCTGTTTTCTGCCAACAAGCCAATCTTCTACCCATGCTAATATGTCACTCCCCCATAACATGACTGTTTATTTTCTGCTATTCCCTTTGATGTGGTGCCTTCTGGAAAATCAAGAACAGTATGTTTACTGTCTCCCTTTTCTCCATAGAGCATGCTACTGTTTCAAAATACTCCAATTAATTGGTTAAACATGATTTCCTTTTGATGAAAGTGCGTTGACTTTTCTGATTACGTTGAGTTTTTCTAAGTGTGCAAGTATAATCTCTTTAATGATTGATTCCAGCATGTTCCCCATTAGACAGCGAGGTAATTGACCTATAGTTTCCAGATTTGTCTCCTTCCCACTTGAACAGAAGGGTTACTTTTGCTACTTTCCAATCTGACAGACAATTCCTGAACCCAGGGAAATTTGGAAAATTAACACCAACATATTCCCTATCCTACAAGCAGCTTAGTGTATTTTGATCTGGAGCCTGGAGTCATGTTAATTTCCAAATGTTAAAATTGTATCTTAAAAAATAGTTTGGGAAGCGCTAACCTTAAAGGACAAGGTAACAGGAGTATGTTCAGCCTTAGGAAGGATGGAAGGATTCCTGGAAAAGGCACAAAAAAGATTTACAAGAATGACTACAGGAATGGGAAACTTCAATTATGTGGATAGATTAGAAAAACAGATTGTTTACCTGCTGTCCTCATTAGAGGAGAGAAAGTTGAGAAGAGATTGTGAGGTGTTCAAAATCATGAGAGCTTTGTACAGCGGAGATGGAGAAAAACATCCTATTCATGATAAAGGTCAAGAACAATAGGGCACTGGTTGTCAAAAGAAGCAAGAGCAACATGAAGGGAAAAAGAAATTCTTTGCAGCGAGGTTAGACTTGGAATGTGCTGCCTGAGATTGTGGTGGGCAGATTCAATCATGGTTTTTAGAAGGGAATAAGCGAAGTATTTGAAGGGGTACAGGAAAGGGGAGTGAGACTAGCCAGATTGCTCTTACAGGTGGCTCCCAAGGGCTCAATGAGCCAAATGGCCTCCTGTGCTATAGTCATTCCATGATTCAATGAATCCATTTTAAAGGCAGGATTTCACATTTATAAAATTATTCTACCCAATAATTAAGAGAGTCCTAAAATAATGTTTCAATTTATAATTAAATGTCCTTATGACATTAGCCTTGTTGAAAGCAGCTGTAAATTGATGCATTCTTATTTCTTATGATTAGTCAATAGTTGTTAAAAGTCATTCGCTTCCACTATTTTGGCAAATTTATTTTGCTTGCTGGATGAATCTCATTTCAATCAAGCTATTTTAAAATACATTTGTGGAATCTGGGCCAAGCTGCTGCATCTCTATTTGGGTAAAAGTGGTGTGATGAATTTAGATAGGCTGTTTCCATAATAAATGCAGAAACTGAAAGGTGCACACAAATGGAAAATTTTAAACTAGAAGATGCCATTGTTTTTTCTGTTGCTGCAACAATCTTATAGTATATGACTATACAATGTGTCAATGGAAAAAGGGTTATGAATGTGGCTTTTGCTGTACATATAAAACTGTCTGGCATCTCTAATAAAGATAACAAGGTGTAGAGCTGGATGAACACAGCAGACCAAGCAGCATCAGAGCAGCAGGAAGGCTGA
>NW_025973764.1:0-8874 GCF_021869965.1 Rhincodon typus
TCCAGCTCTACACCTTGTTATCTCAGACTCCAGCATCGGCAGTTCCTAATATCTCTCTTGATATGTGCACTTGTGATGCCAAGGCAAGCAAGACAATGGACTAAGTGCTGGAAAATGTGATTAGAACAGTGGGTAGTTGTTATTGACCAGCATGGGCCTGATGGGCCGAAGGACATTTTTCTGTGGTATTGACCTCTATCACTCTTTAACTTTCCTGAATAAGAAAAGCTTTAAGATATTGGCTTTGCTCTGCACATATCATCTGGAGACAGTTCAATTGCATGTCAGACTTCTTGATGACTGTGGAGCCATGAAATAATGCCAACAGTTTTTGGATCAAAGGAAGTGGATATTTGTCTGGATTGACAACTCTGTTGGCTGCCTTAATGTGACTGCGCAGTCTCACCTCATCATTTTTCTGTCGTGCAATTTCATGGAGATGAGTTGATTTATTCAATGATAAGTTCTGCTTCGAGTCCTTTCAACTCACATGACATTTCAGCATGGATTGCAAACAGCAACCATTTCTAATTTTGTGAAACTGATTAAATGGACATGTTGACACAAGAAATATAACAATATCCCTTAATCTCATGAAAGCTGGTAAATGAGGAAGGAACCTTTTGTACGTAGTCAGTGTCTTCGATCACTTTAATGTGTACACTGGTAAGGTCTCCAAGTTTGAAGATGGGTAACGATGACACACACAACATTTTATCTGCTAATAGGACTTTATTTTGTCATTTCTCTTTCTCCGCAACGTCAACCGCAGGCTTGATAACTAACACATAACACAGAAAATGGTCAAAAGGCACACACACACGCACACACATACACAAACACGCACGCGCATGCATGCACACACACACATACGCAAACACGCGCGCACGCATGCTCGCACATGCACAAACACATGCGCACGCACACATATTCACACGCGCATGCACAAACACATGCGCACACACACACGCGCGCGCAACGCACACGAAACAACTTAACCCTACACTGTACAGAATGAAGAAATCTTTTGCTAGACTGGATATTAGCAAATGTGGAAGGGAGGCAAAGGATAGGAATTTATAGGTCAGTTGGCTCGACCTCAGTCGATAAGAGTTTAGAGTCCGTTATTAACAGTGAAATTGCCAAGTACTTAGAAGTGCATTGTAACACAGGGCTAAGTCAGCATGGCTTCACCAAAGGTGTTCATGCCTGATAAATCTGTTAGAATTCTTTGAGATGGTAACAAGCAAGTTAGAGAAAGAGAGCTAGTGCATGCAATCGATTTAGATTTCCAGAAGGCATTTGACAAGCTGCTACACAGGAAGATGCTAAATAAAATAAGAGCCCATAACGTTAGGGGCAAGGTATTGGTATGGAGAGAGATTGGCTGACTGGCAGAAGGAAGAGGGTGGGGATAAAGGGGTCTTTTTCAGGATAGCAGCTAGTGACTAGTGGAGTTCCACAGAAGTCAATGTTGAGAAATCGAATATTCATGTTACACATTAACAATCTGCCCAAAGGAACTGAGGACATTGATGCTAGATTTGCAGATGACGTAAAGATAGGTGGAGGGATAGGTAGTGTTGGGGAGGCAGGGAGGCTGCAGAAGGACTTGGATAGGCTAGGAGAGTAGGCAAAGGAGTGACAGATGGAATGCAATGTGGGAAAATGTGAAGGGATGCACTTTGGTAGGAGGAATAGAGGTTTGGATTATTTTCTAAACAGGGAAAGGCTTTAGAAATCTGAAGCAAAAAGGGACTTGGGAGTCCTAATTCAGGATTCTTTTAAAATACACGTTCTGCTTGCAGTTAGGAAGGCAAATGCAATGTTAGCATTCATTTTAAGAAGCCTAGAATATAATAGCAGGGATGTACTGCTGAGGCTGTATAGGACTCTGGTCAGACCACATTTAGAATATTGTGAACAGTTTTGGGCCCTGTATCTACAGAAGGATGTGCTGGAGGGTCTAGAAGAGGTTTACAAGAATGATCCTAGGGATGAAGGGCCTTTCATGTGAGGATTGTTTGAGGACTCTGGGTTTGTAATCATTTGAGTTTGGAAGAATGAAGGGTGATCTGATTAAAACTTACATCATGCCAAGAGACCTGGTTAGAGTGGATGTAGAGAAGGTGTTTCCACGAGTAGAAGAGACGAGGAAATGAGGGCACAGCCTCTGAGTGAAGGGATGATCTTTTAGAGCTGAGATGAGGAGGAATTTCTTTAGCCAAGGTGTGGTGAATCTGTGGAAGCCAAGTCATTTAGTGCCTTTAAGACAGAGATAAATAGGTTCTTGCTTGGTAATGTGCTCAAGGGTTATGTGAAGAAGGCAGGAGAATGGGATTGAGAGACATATCAGCCATAAACAAATGCCAGAACAAACTTAATGGGCAGAAAGGTCGAAATCTGTTCCAATACCTTCGGGTCATATGGTATGCTAATCTTCCACACAATTCAAATTGAAGCCAAATTCAGGCTATTACTCATATTGGGAATTATATATTTAATAACTATGGTCTTCATGTCACAGACAGAAAGTATGACAGAAGGTGCTAAATCTTGTGTAAGGATCAATGCACATCCCGACCTCTGACCTTTGATGACGGGCAGGTCACTCATAAATAAGCTGAACATAGTTGGTTCAGGATCACATTGCTCAGGAGACACAAGTGAGGGGAATTGTTTAGCTGGGGACTGGGAACAAATACAAAGGAAGGCTAGATAGCCCTGTGGTGCAGTGGTATAGCCCCAACCTCTGGCCTAGAAGGTCGGCATTCAAGTTCGACCTGCCCGGGACCTGTGCTGTGCCATATTTGAACTTGCTGTTTATGAATTATTGAGGTCTTTTGGCACAGTGGTAGTGTTCATAGCTCTGGGCCAGAAAGTATGAGTGTCGCTGGGCTACAGTCCTGGAATTGCCTCCCGAACAGCATTGTGGGTCTACCTACTCTTAATGGGCTGCTGCAGTTCAGGAAGGGAGCTCACCATCGTCTTCTCAAAGGCAACTAGGGACAGGCAATAAATGCTGACCCAGCCAGCAATGTCCATCTCCTGTGAGCAAATAGCACAAAAATCCAATTGCTACAGAGGACTATCATAATATGGCTGAACAGAGTGATGGGAAACAATTTATCAAGAAAGTCAGCTGAGGCATGAGGTCGTAGTTAGGAGACAGAGGTCTTCAAAGGTTGCACCCTGTGAGTAAACCTAGGTGTTTCAGTGCCTCATCCTCAAATTTCCAACTAACCTCGTTACTGCCCGACCCAAACCTGGTTTTTGGCCCAGCGATACTTAAGGAATTGAATGCAGGCCTTCTGGCCCAGAGCTATGAACACTACCACTGTACCGCAAGACTTCAATTATTTTTAAACAATGAGTTCAAACATGGTGTGGCACAGCTCCAGGTGGAACTGGAACACAGTCCTTCTGGTAGGGACTGCATCACTGCACCACAGGGCTATCTAGACTTAGTTTGTGTTTGGTTAAAGTCAGAATTCTGTTTCCCCAAACTCTGGAAAAAATCCAGGAATCCTGGAACTGTTCCGCATCATGGTGTGGCGTTCACATTGGAAATCCAGACAGAGAGCATCATCAAAGTCCAGAGGCAACTTTACAATCTCTAAAATAAATCTCAAACACTGACTGAGAGAGAAGTAGATATACAAGTGCAAACAAAGAAAAATAGATTCCCATCAAGCGGCTTTCAGATTTGACAATTGGATCTGTTTTCTGAAGCTTCTCATCCTCCAGGACCTGCAGCAATGTCATCTCTTCCTGTTACAGAATTTTAAGCTTCTAATATGTCCTTAAAAGAAAAAGTCAACCAGAAGGAGCAATACAAAATTATGTGCTTGACAGCAGAGCCCTTTCCTCTGGCGAAGATTCAAGATTCTAGTGCTCACACTTGCAATTTCTCCAAATCGTGTTTAATGCAGACCAGATATCTTCAGGTCAAAGCGAAAGGCAGAATGGCAGTCTTTAACATTCTGTCAAGCCATTTCCCATTTTAGTGAAGGGCAACTTGCCACCTTAACTCATTGCTGTTTCCCACGGCTGCTAAACAATTAAGTGACCTTCAACTCTGAAATCCAAGGGTTTAAGCAACGGAGAATACTTCCCGAGGTGGAATTCAACACTGTAAATGCTGAAGAAACAATCAATTGGCCAGGCACTGCAACAGGTCATCACTGCAAAATCAGCAGAAGTAGAAACCTGAAAGGCATCCGCAAATAACTGCCTGAATGTCTTTACAATAACAGCAATCTACAGAAGTGCCTGTTGTACAATATAATAGATTGCATGGTAGTGTCATTAGTATGGCTTGACAGATAACCAGCTCTTTCCATGATCATTGTGGCATTATCTGCGAGTGTCTTTATCACAGTGGTACCCATACTTTGCAGGAAAAATGCACTTGAGTTAAGACGATTTAATAGAAACACAGGAAATAGGAGCTATTCAATATGATTATGACTGATCATTCAACTCAGTAAAAGCTAAATACTGTGAATGCTGGGAACCTGAAACAAACGCAGACGATGCTGGAGAAATTCAGCAAGTCTGACAGCCTCTGCAGAGAAAGAAAGAGTTAACATTTTGAGTCTCGTATAACTATTCTTCAAAACTGTTCTGCATCCAATGCATATCCTGATCCTACTTTATCTCCATATCCTTTGATCCCTTTAGCCTTCAGAGCTATGTATAACTCCTTTTTAAAAACATAGCTCCCTTTTAAAAACATGGTGGTGAGGTGACATGTTGGCTCAGTGGTTAACACTGCTGCCTCACAGCACCAGGGACCCAGGTTCAGTTCCTTTCTCAGGTAACTGTCTGTGTGAAGTTCGCACATTCTCCCCATATCTGCATGCGTTTCCTCCCACAGTTCAAATATATGCAGGGTAGGTGGATTGGCCATGCTAAATTGCCCATACTGTCTAGGGATGTTTAGGTTAGATGGGTTAAACATGGGAAATGCAGGTGTCAGGGAATGGGTCTGGGTGGGATGCTCTTCAGAGGGGCAGTGTGGACATAGAACAAAAACAGAGAACAAAGAAAATTACAGGAACAGACCCTTTGGCCCTGCGCCGATCCAGATCCTCTATCTAAACCTGTCACCTATTTTCCAAGGATCTGTATCCCTTTGCTCCCTGCCCATTCATGTATCTGTCTAGATACATCTTAAATGATGCTATCGTGCCCGCCTCTACCACCTCTGCTGGTTGGGACATGTTGGGCCAAATGGCCTGTTTCCACACTGTAGGTATTCTATGATTCAACATTCAACATTTTGGACTCAATCACTTTCTGTGGCAAAGAATTCCACAAGCTCACCAATCTCTTAATGAAGAAATTTCTTCTTATTCCAGTCCAAAATGTCCGAGACCATACCCTTAATGCTGACTCAACATCTTCTTTGTGCCAATGCACACATGCTAATTATTTCCATGTTTTATCAATCCACCACTGGCAAGTCAGGGCCAGACTGTTCAGAAGAGATGCTAGGAAGCACTTCGACACACAAAGGGTGGTAGAGATTTGGAACTCTCTTCCACAAATGGCAGTGGATGCTGGATCAGTTGTCAGATTTAAATCTGAGCTAGATATATTTTTGTCAATCAAATGTATTGGGCTAAAGACAGGTATATGGAGTTAGGTCATAGATCAAACATGATCTCATTGAATGGTGGAATAGGCTTGAGGGGCTGAATGGCCCACTCCTGCTCCTATGTTCCAGTCCTTCACTTCAGTGTTAGATGCCGCAAAGTAATGCAAGTTTGAATTTTAAAGGAGCATCTGGAAGAGAGAAAGAGAAAACTACCGATTCACAAACACAAGTCTTTAAAATTGAAGGCAACAAGTGTTGAAATGAAGGCACTAGATTAGTGATCCAGAGTCACTCTGAGACATGGATTCAAATCACACAAGTGCGGCTGGCAAACTTCAATACGAATAAATAAATCTTCAATTAAAAAGCTGACATCGTGATCTTCGTAGCCTAAAGTGGCTACAGGCCTAGTGCGGAACAGTGGAACTAGTATTTGATTTGATTTCATTTCATTTGTTACTGTCATGTATACCAAAGTGCAGTGAAATGTGTTGTTTTGCGTGCTTTAGAGGCAGTATAGGTAGTGGTGTATTTTTGGAATACAGACATGAGGTGCTGAAAGCCCTCTTCTGTACTGTATGATTCCATGGTCCCATGACTAGGTCGCAGCTGTGTGTCCAATTGTGTCCAATTCCATATCACGTTTTAGGAAGGATATCAAAGTTTCAGAAAGACATGAAATGAGACCAGTTAGATTGGGAGAAGAGTTGAGGGACTTAGATTATAGTGAGATTTGAGGGAAGCTGAAATTGTTTTTCCTGAAGCAGAGGAGGTTAAGGGAAGATTTAATAGAGATGTTCAAAATTGCGAAGCCATATTTCATAGAGAGATAAAGTGAACATGCTTCCACTGTCAAGTTTCTCTCACACTTGAAGACAATATGTATGAAGCAATTAGGGAAAGAACCAGAGTGGAGAATTTTATTTTATGCAGCAAGTTGTTAAGATCTGAAAGGTATAACATGAAAGGATGACAAAAGCAAATTTAATAAGGCGCAAGAATGGGGCAAATAGTGTAGGGGAGTCCAAAATTAGAGGGCATAGGTTTAAGGTGAGAGGGGAAGGATTTCAAAGGGACCTAAGTGACAACTTCTTCACGCAGAGGGTGATGCATGTTTGGAATGAGCTGCCAGAGGAATTGGTGGAGGCTGATACAATTACAACATTTAAAAGGCATTTGGATGGTATATGAAAAGGGAGGGTTTAAGGAAATATAGGCCAAATGTTAGAATAGGTTAATTGTAAACTCTTTGAAGGAGCACAGGTACAATGGTCCAAAGCAACCCACTTGATTGGCATCACATCTACGTACATGTACTCCCCTCTTGACAAATGCTCAGGAGCAGCAGTGTGAACCATGATGCACAGTAGAAATTCACCAAGACTCCTTATACAGCACCTGCCAAATCCAAGACCAATTCCACCTGAAAGAACGAGGGCAGCAGGTACATGAGAACAACACCGCAGGAAAGTCCCCTCCACGCCATCCACCATCCTGATTTGGAAAATTATTGCCGTTCGTTCAGTGTCGCTGGGCCAAAATCCTGGAGTTCCCTCCCCATTGGTATTGTGGATCTATCTGCTGTACATGGAGTGCAGCAATTCAAGAAAGCAGCCCACCGCTGCCTTCTCAAGGCCAGCAAAGATTGGGCAATAAATGCTCTCCCTAGCCAGCAATGCCCATATACTATGAGAAAATAAAAAAACAAAAAGATGCACACTGATCCAAAGCAGCCTACTTGATTGGTGCCACATCTATTCTCTTCTTTACAAATGCTGAGTAGCAGCAGTGTGTACAATCTCCAAGATGCACTGCAGAAGTTCACCAAGGCTCCTTAGGCAGTACCTTGCAAACCCATGACCAGTCCCATCCAGAGGAACCAGGGCAGCAGATACATGGGAACACCACCACCTTCTAAGTTTCCCTTCAAGCCATCCACTGACCTGGAAATATCTCATTGTTCCTTCACTGTCGCTGGGTCAAAATCCTGGAATTCCATCCATTTTGGTACCACGGGTGTACGTACAGCACATGGACTGCAGGAGCTCAAGAAGGCAGCTCACCGCCATCTTCTCAAGGGCTACTAAGGATGGACAATAAATGCTGGCCCAGGCAGTGATGCCTACATCCCAGAAATGAATTTTTTTTAAAAAAGCAAGCTAACTCACATAATCGAGCATGGAGCAACTGAACAGAACAAGCATCAGACATGAAGCAAATAAAAAGAAATTGCTGGAGAAACTCAGCAGGTCTGGCAGCATCCGTGGAGAGGAGACAGAGTTAACATTTTGAGTCCAGTGACCTTTTTCTACCTCTACAGATATTGCCAGACCTGGTGTGTTTCTCCAGCAATTTCTATTTTTGTCTTAGATTTCTAGCATCCACTGTTCTTTGGTTTATTTAAATACCAGTATTGGCTCAGAGGTAGCACAGTGGTCATGGAGTAATGCAGGCTGATACTCCGGTAAAGCATTGAGAAATTATTGCATTGTTGGAAGCGTAGTCATTTGGCTGCAGAATTAATCTTTGCTTGTTGTTGAATATGCTACCACCAGCTTTGCAGGCAGTGCTATCCAGATCATAACAACTTAATGTACAACCAAAATAATTTATTTCATCTTACCTCTGATATTTCATCTATTTGTCAGCTGCATGTCTTCTAGTTATCCACCTTCTTGCCATTGGAAGCAATTTCTCCCTATTTACTTACTCCGACAACCAAAGTGCTAAATGGATCAACAGAGATAACAAGGTGTAGAGCTGGATGAACACAGCAGGCCAAGCAGCACCAGAGGAGCAGGAAGGCTGACGTTTCAGGCCTAGACCCTTCTTCAGAAAACTGCTCCTCTGATGCTGCTTGGCCTGCTGTGTTCATCCAGCTCTACACCTTGTTATCTCAGATTCTCCAGCATCTGCAGTTCCTACTATCTCTGCTAAATGGGTCACATTCTTCTTCATCTGCACCTCTCACCTGGCTCCCTGATTGCCTCGCAATGTTAAATGTGGACTGATATGTTACTGGATGTTGGTACAGAGTGTTATAAATGGTAAGTCTGTCTTTGTCTGTACTAAAGCACCGTGCCTTCAAGACGAACAATAAAGGAAAAGACTTGTAAAACACTGCATAAATGCAAGGTAAAGTGCATAACTGAAGGAGTTGTTAAAAGCAAAGCAAGAATTGGAATCAGAGATAGTAGGAACTGCAGATGCTGGAAAATCTGAGACAACAAGGTGCAGAGCTGGATGAACACTGCAGGCCAAGCAGCATCATA
>NW_025973765.1:0-367 GCF_021869965.1 Rhincodon typus
TCCCCCTCACCCCCATCCCAGGCCCCAAGGAGACCATCCACATCAAACAGATGTTCACCTGCACATCTGCTAATGTGGTATACTGCATCCGCTGTTCCCGATGTGGCCTCCTCTACATCGGGGAAACCAAACGGGGACTTGGGGACTGCTTTGCGGAACGCCTACGCTCGGTTCGCAACAAACACTGCACCTCCCAGTCGCGAACCATTTCAACTCCCCCTCCCACTCCTTAGATGACATGTCCATCCCGGGCCTCCTGCAGTGCCACAATGATGCCACACGAAGGTTGCAGGAACAGCACCTCATATTTTGCTCGGGAACCCTGCAGCCCAATGGTCTCAATGTGGACTTCACAATCTTCAAAATA
>NW_025973765.1:467-8873 GCF_021869965.1 Rhincodon typus
CCTCTTTGACCTGTCTGTCTCCTCTCCATCTATCTTCTCCTTTATCCATCTTCTATCCGCCTCCCCCTCTCTCCCTATTTATTTCAGAATCCCCTTCCCCTCCCCCATTTCTGAAGAAGGGTCTAGGCCCGAAACGTCAGCTTTCCTGCTCCTCTGATGCTGCTTGGCCTGCTGTGTTCATCCAGCTCTACACCCTGTTATCTCTGCGCATTGAAGAACTCATTCCTCACTCTGACAGGTTTCCATTCTAATCAGGTCCGGCAGCATCTGTGAAGGAAAAAGCAGAGTGAACATTTCGGTTCCGGTGACCCTTCCTCAGAGCTGAGGAAGTTCTGAGAAAGGGTCTGAGGAAGTTCTGAGGAAGGATCACCGGACCCGAAACGTTAAGTCTTGTTTTCTCCTTCACAGATGCTGCCAGACCTGCTGAGCTTTTCCAGCAACTTTGTTTTTGTTCCTGATTTACAGCATCCGCAGTTCTTTTTGTTTTTATTTTCCATTCTAATCTTTCTTCTTGTTCAGCATATATACCACTTCTTCCCAGTTGCTGTCAGTTTTGGAGAAAGGTCACAGGATTAGAAACATTAACACTATTAGCATTAACGTTAACCCAAGTTACCTGGGTTAGTTGTGCTTTTTAATTAAATACAAACCTCAGAAACACTTCTAGAGTGAGTCAAAGTTCATTACATTGCATCCACTCCATTTCTAAGGAATGCTTTATGATAGAGACATTGTGGAGGCTGGAAGGATCATAGAAACTTCATCTCAAACAGACGTTGTTGGAAAAGCTGAGCAGGCCAGGCAGCGTCTGTGAAGAGAAATAAGAGTTAACGTTTTGGGTCCAGTGACCAGTCACCCGAGCCGAAACGTTATCTCTGATTGCTCTTCACAGATGCTGCCAGACCCTGCTCAGCTTTTCCAGCAATTCCCGTTTTTGTTTCTGATTTACAGCATCTGCAGCTTTCAGTTTTAACTTCATCTCAATTTTTTTTTTCTCATTCTGCTGCTTTTGCATCACGAAACAATAAGCTTATTATTTCCAATTTTAAAATCTTTGAAAACCATGGCTTGTTCATGTACAATCACATGGCATCAACAGATAATCAAGGCATTCAGATGTAAGAACTAATACCACAGTGTTTGTTGTGTTAATCTCCCAGCGTTAACACGTCAGAAAATTAATGTGACTTAAGGTCATATCTTTGATTTGTTACTACAAAGTGACACTGTGATAAGATTTTTGTTGAAGTATGCAAGAGATAAAATATAACATTTATTTTCCATTTAACCTATTTTTAATTAACCTGCTCAGAAATGTTCTTACACACCTCTGGAACAAGTGGGACTTGAATACAGGCCTCCTGGTCCAGGGGTAAAGACATTACTACTGCCCTACTAAACGTTGAAGCTTTTTAAAGCATTCATTTTTTAGAGGTGAACATTTCTGGCTGGTATCACTTGCTGCCCATCCTTATTGCTCTTAAGAAATTGGTGCTTAGCTACCTTCCCGAACTGCCCACAGTGCTATTAAGAAGGGAATTCCATTTTTGACTCAGTAACACTGAAGGAACAATGATATAGTTCTAAGTCAGGATGGTGTGGAGCTTGGAAGGGAACTTGCAGGAGGTGGTGTTCCCATGTATCTGTTGCCTTTGTCCTTTGAGGGGTAAAGGTGATGGGTTTGGGCACTGCTGTTAAACAAGCCTTGCTGAGTCAGTGCACTGCATCTTTTAGATGGTACACACTGCGGCACGGGTGAAGGGAGTGAATGTTGAAAGTGTTAGATGGCTTGTTGGTCAAGGGAACTGTTATATCCTAGATGGTCTCAGGTTTATGAAGTGTTATTTTGTCGATTCCCTGGGCAATATTGATGGAAACTCCAGAGGTGGGTGGACTCCAGTTTTTGAATCCCTTGGTGTACCATCCTGAAATAATAAAGAATAACTGGCCCATAGAGTCCAGTCCAGCACATTGCTACAGAAATCCCAAATTAATCTCTATGCCTTCATTCTCCTCATATCTTTGCATCTTCCTAAGCTTGGTATAGTTATTCATCTTGCATATAGGATTGCAATCGCCTCTATCTCAGCTTTTGATTTAATGTACATTCTCCTAGATGCTTTCCTTTAGTCATCATTGAAATAACTTCACAGAGGATGGTATCCTGTCACCAAGTCACCCTTTATTTACACGTGGAGAGTCCTTGACACTGATCCAGCTCCCTCAGAACCAGCCCTCAGAGTGGACAGAATCTCTGACACCCCTGCTCTAATCTGTCAGCCAGCGCTCCCTGATTGGACCAGATTGACAGCCCCAATCACGGAACTCATATTCTACGAGGTCCACCTGACGGACCTTGTTAGAGCTGCTACAGCCATCACTGATTCTCCGTCCAGGAAAATAATTTTTCCCTCTTCATTCATGTAAATTGATTTGGGCAAACCTCCAGTAACTCTCTTAGCCTTTTCAGGTCAGTGTCCTAATGTGACACATAATTGCCCTCTACCTACATATCAAGGTGGTGGTAGTGGAGTAGGTAGCGTCCAGGTTCCTGAGACCCGGTCTCATCCACTCTGCCTGCTTTCCTTTCTTTTCTTCTTTTCTCGTTTGTTTTTCCTTTTTTCATTTTTGCTGAGACCTCCATTGTGATGACATTGGCAGCGATGGCATCGACATGGAAGGTGACTTTGTCAGGGTCTGGACGGTGGCAGTGGGAGGTGAGCCCGGATCAGGACTCTAGCAGGTGGTGTTGGCGGAGAGGTGAGCATGGGACCTGGCATCGAGGGAGTCGACGTCAGTGAGCGGCAAAATGTGGCACCTGTGGATCGGCAACTTCATTGGTTGGCGCTGGCGTTGGCGAAGCGTTCGTGGAAGGGTGATGCACTCTCTTTAAACTACATCCTTTTTAAAAATTATTCTTAAACGATTTAAAATGACGCCAGATCATGGTGACAGTGGAAGCTTTTCACTGTACTTTACTGCATTTTTCACTGTAAAATGCACATGATAGTAAAACCATTCATTATAGAATTATTCATCATTTCAAATTTCTTGATACGAATCTCCCATTCTTTGTGTAATTCTGATGGTTGTACAAGCTAGATGTTCTATCACTCTAACATCCTTCCTATAGTACGATACAGAAAATCACACACCGTACTCAAGTTGCAACAGGTCTTGTAGTGCAGTGAGTAGTGTGCTTCTCTCTGGACTAGAGGTTCTGGGTTCTGATCCCACACCAGGACTGGTTGGCCATGGGATGCATGTTTGTAATGTGGTCAAATTTATCACTACAAATCCTTTTAAATCATCTGATAGGAAGCTGGTAAGAGTGGGAGAGGTTCCTGGAACAGTCACCCTGGCAGAAGGCAATAGAATTAGATTTCATTGTTATGTGTAGAGAAGTACAGGAGTACAGTGAAAGTGTACAGGGTTGCCATTCCTGGTGCCATCTTAGATACAAAGGTACCTAGGTACAAAGTAGAGAAAAAAAAACAAGTTAAAAGTTGAACATCACAATCCTTCTTAGTATTAAGTAGAAAAATAAAGAAATAAAGTTTAAAAAGTTCAACAGTCTGTCTTAAGTGCTTGGTCGCACTCCCTACAAAGGTTCGATCTCCTCCACTTTGGCCCGCTCTCTGGGAGACCTCAGGCCACCTGCAGTTGCCTGGGGACCTCCCTCATCGCTGTGTTGTGCTCACTCTTCCCACATTGGGTTCAGTCAAAGTCTCGATCCAGGACCCCAGTTGCTGCCATGTTCCGGACCCCCAGCTGACTGCCAAAGTCCCCGCCCCGGACCCCCAGCTGCTGCCACACTCCAGGTCCGATGAAGCTGCGATGCTATCGCCACCGCTGCCTTCATGACTGAGCTCTCTCCAGAAGGTAAGCTCGATCCCCCCTCTCGCTCACAGATGCCAGGTGACCACTCTCACCACAACACTGGGCCCAGTCTCCCTGCAATGGCTCGATCTCCCATGCATTGGGCTCGCTGTCCTCAGTGCTGCACAACTCGCTGTCCACTGAAGGTAAGTATATTAAAGTAAGAAAAGAAAACCATTGCACAGCATTGTCCAAAAGTGTGAGCCAATACAATGGGAATCCTTGGCCCAGCCCTCAGACAGAAGGAAAGGCGGTCCAGCTCAAATTGTGTTAAACCAAAATTATGTATAAGTCTTGCATTTTGACGCTTGAGTCTAAACTTTTGAGAATTCATGTGAAGGTTTCTTTTTCTCTGACAGATAAGGTTTGTTGTGTTCCCCTGTGATTTGGGTGGTATGGTGTCTCAGTGATTAGCACTGCTACCTCACAATCCCAAGGGACCTGGGTTCAATTCCCCCATCGGGTGACTGTCCGTATGGAGTTTGCACGTTCTCCCTGTGTCTGTGTGGGTTTCCTCCCACAGTCCAAAGATGCATAGGCTGGGTGGATTGGCCATGCTAAATTGCCCCATACTGTTCAGTGATGTGTAGATTACGGGGATGGGTCTGGGTGGGATGCTCTGAGGATTGGTGTGGACTTGTTGGGCCGAAGGGCCTGTTTCCACACTGTAGGGATTCCATGAAATTGTTTTCTGTGCACTGCTGCTCTCAAACGCCCTCTCACTTGGCTGGAAAGCATTTTCCTTTACCCTTGAGACTCTTTTCTGGATGAACTAGAAGAACTGCTAGCAGGATTAGAGTCGGAATGTTTCATGGGCTTGTACCGTGTCCCTCTTTTCCCCAGTAAACAGTGTTTACAGAGCCTGAGGGTTTGTCCTTTTGTGAGTGACTCCAGGCCCAGGAAAGGGGCTCACATGCTCAGGACTCCAAGGATGGAAACCATTGGTTATTCACTGGGGATGACAGAAGAGATTGAGTCGGAAGGGACACCTGCAGCTTACAGGTGGAGATTTTTTTCAGGGGAGAGGATTTGAGCTTCCTTTAGGCGCAAGCCAAAAGCAGCATCGCCTTTGTGCTAAGATAACAAGGTGTAGAGCTGGATGAACACAGCAGGCCAAGCAGCATCAGAGGAGCAGAAAGGCTGACGTTTCGGGCCTAGACCCTTCATCAGAAATTGTGCATTGTCTTTTGCCTGCACATAGTGCTCATTGAGGTTAAAAATGAGAGCAACTCATGAGAAAATTGTATGACTGCAAGGCACGGGGAAATAGGCAGAGGAGCTGCCTCCAGGCAGATCACCACCACCACAATGAAATAGATCAAATGCAAGATGTATGGTTTTTATGAAGGTAGCAAAGGGAAATACAAAAGTGTTAAATGTTCATATGGTATCACTAATGACAATATCTAGGTACACAAACACTGAGTTAACTCTGCACAGAAATACTGCTGCTATCTTAATGACTTAACAACCGCAGCTGTTCTTCTTGCTGCTGCCGCATTTGTTCTTTCCCATTGATTTTCTTTTCATTCTGATGTTGGTGGAAATGACTAGGAACCGACGAGATCAATACGAACATTTTATTTTGCATTAGCGACCCTCAGATGAGCTTTCAGATCTATTCCAGAGCAAGATTCATCATCCATTTCTGGTTGTAAAAGTCGAGCAGTTGTAAAAAAAAAATAGTGGTTAACTTTTACGTCCATTTGTCACTGGGTGTGAAATCTCGGAAAGTCACAGAAAATTGGGATTGTGGCCAATTTACTTTATTCAACAGCACTTTATTCTACCTTGAGTATGGTGCGGTTAGAAAAACTAACAGACTCTGCCAGGAATGTGCAAAAATATTAGGTGAGATAACAGAATGTGTCCTGGCACAAATGTTAAAGCAGCAACTGAAATCAACATATCTGGTCAAGATTAATCAGTCAAAATTGCCACTGGGATGGTTGGTAATGACGTCCCAGCACCAACTGTAATAGTTCATGCAGTTGGAATGCATTCTTGTTCTAAGTTGTGTCTCAACTTTAATTAGAGTACACATATCATAGAATCCCTACAGTATGGAAACAGGCCACTCGGCCCAACAAGTCCATGCTGACCCTCCAAAGGGCATCTCACCTAGACCCACTTCCCTATCCTTTCCCTGTAACCCTGCATTTCCCATGGCTAATACACCTAACCTACACATCCCTGAACACTGTGGGCAATTTAGCACGGCCAATCCACCTAACTTGCACATCTTTGGACTGTGGGAGGAAACCAGAGCACCCAGAGGAAATCCACGCAAATACATGGGGAGAATTTGCAAACACCCTCAGGGTGGAATCAAACCTGGGTCCCTGGTGTAGCAAGGCAGCAGTACTAACCACTGTGCCACTGTGCTGTAACAAACACAGAAAATGCTTGAGAAACTCAGCAGGTCTGGCAGCATCCTTGGAGAGAGAAATAAGAGTTAATGTTTCGGGTCCAACGTGACTTCTTCTCTGTTTCTGTCTCCAAAAGTGCTGCCATATCCACTGAGTTTCTTCATAGTTCTAATTCAGTAAAGGTATCACTGGATGCAGGGCTGGATGAACACAGCAGGCCAAGCAGCATCATAGGAGCAGAGAGGCTGACGTTTCGGGCCTAGACCCTCCAGCATCTGCAGTTCCTACTATCTCTGATTCAAGGTATCACTGGATGCCCAGTTCATTGTTACATTTCTGTAATCCATGACTAATAATATTGAACTGTACCTTTAAGCCAAATGTCCCTGACTTTGTGTCAATGTGAATTAAAACAGCTGTTTCACAGGCCATTATCATTTTAAGGTTGCCGATTGCTAATTAGCACAGGGGCTTTACAGATGTTGTTAGAATACTGTAATTATGTGAAGGTGTTTGTAACGTAGTATTCCATCTTCTAGCTGTCTATAGTTTACTGTGCCATACCTCAGCTCAAAAATGAGCTGCAGCTTCTTATTTTTAATTTGGGAAATCTTAGAAATGTATTTTGTCTGAAGTAGCAAGGATTATGTTACCCCTCACGGCATAAGAAACTAGGCATGGGTAACATGGTATTGAAGGATCTGACAGACATTTTTTACAACTCATTAATGCATATAAATATTGTATTCACAGGCACACCTATTCTGGGCTAGTGTTAGGATTTTCAGTTACACCAGAGGAGTCTATTACTAGTAATTTGTCATGCTTCAATTGATCCCCAGTAATCTGAGACCTTTATACGCTGAGATCACTTGTTGCCCCTTTAAATTGTTCCTTAAAGATTAGCATACTGTGTCTCTTAAAGGTATGCTGACATACTGACTGTGAAACAGAACTAATTCTCCTCAGGAATGAAGCTAACCTCATGGGCTGATCCCATTGAATGACAGAGCAGGCTCAAGGGGCCAAATGGCCTAATCCCATTCCTATTTCTTATGGTCTTGAGGCTTCTTTGCTCTGTGACTTGTCACCTCTTCAAACCCCTCTCTCTGCAAACTCAGAATGCAATGGGTACAGGCAGCAAAAACAGAAGTTGCTGGGAAAGTTCAGCAGGTCTGGCAGCATCTGTAAAGAAAACACATAGCCTGCCATTATACACTACCCATTGTTAGTCACAAACAGTCCCTATTAACAACTATTCACCCTCCCAGCCAGATCGTTATCAACTCCTTTGTCTACCCAACTGCTCTTTTCTCTCTTCGGGCTCTATCCTATCATTTACTCCCTACCCCATTCCCCCTCCCGCTTTTCTGCATATAAGCTGATGTTTTCCCAGCTATCATCAGTTCAGAGGAAGAGTCACCGGACCCAAAACGTTAACTCTGATTTTTTTTCTTCACAGATGCTGCCAGAGCTGCTGAGTTTTTCCAGCAACTTCTGCTTTTGTTCCTGGGTACAGGCAGCATACTGCTAATGCTGCAAAAGTGCTGGAAATAATTAGCAGGTCAGGCAGCAAATATCGATATAGATTCAAAGTTAATGAGTAGAGCCTTGTTTCAGAGATAGTAGGAACTGCAGATGCTGAAGAATCTGAGATAACAAGGTGTAGAGCTGGATGAACACAGCAGGCCAAGCAGCATCAGAGGAGCAGGAAGGCTGATGTTTCAGGCCTAGACCCTTCTTCAGAAAAGCCGCTCTCCCTCAGGAATATCCTCTCTTAGTAATGCTGTGATGTTTTCCCTAATCAAAAACCGCACTTCACCTCCTCTCTTGCCTGCCTTATCCATCCTATAGTATCTATACTCTGGCACATTAAGGTGCCAGTTCTGTCCCTGCCCGGGCCACAGTTCTGTAAGAGGTGTGATATCACAGTCCCATGTTGCCAACCATGCCCTGAGTTTATCAGCCTTACCTGTGAGTCCACTTGCATGGAAATAAATATTCAGACAATATCCAGCCTTGGGCTGACAAGTGCCAAGTAACGTTCATGCCACACAAATGCCAGGCTAGGGCCATCATAAATAAGAGATAACCTAACCACTGTCCCTTGGCATTCAATGGTGTTACCATCACTGAATGTCCCACTATCAACATCCTG